>NC_043009.1:31071862-31151862 GCF_006345805.1 Octopus sinensis | reverse complement strand
GCGCGAATGTGTTTGTGGGAATCATGTGGCCCAATAAAAGAATGCTTTTTATAAATGTGTAAATCTGATTCGGTTTTGGCTAAGAATGAATGCAAAGACTTTCTTTGCCACGTAACCCTGCAGTCTGTGAATCTGGGATGACTACAGGGTCAGGTTAAAATTAACATTTCCCTTCTAAAAGACTACGCTAGCTTTCTCTGGCACTTTCATTGCAATAGTGAGCATTCTCCTATGCTTCTACAATGTGTTAAATAGAAAATGAACAAGGAACACACCAAAAAAGGAAAAAAATACAATTAACTAAAATAAAATAAATATATATAATGGAATGAAATAAAATACATAAAAGAATGAAAAATCTGAAAATGCTTTTGGAATGGAAGGATCTTCTGTTCTCTCACACACCATGAATCCTATGTGTGTACATGACTTGCAAGTATCAAACTGTTATCGTAGGTACTTTTAGTGAATGCTATCAAGATTCCGCATTTCACTCATTATAAGCACAAAGGAGTTATTTTCAACCAAATGGAATTGAGTCTTTGCAAGGAATCTTTTCATAACAGAACAGAAGAATTTATAGATTCCATTGAAAATGTATAAATACTTGCAGAAGTATTCAAATATATTTGCTTTGCTAGATGCTTTTTTTGAGTGTTAAGTATTTTGCTTCTTACGTCCATCTTCTCTATGAGTTTCTTCGGCGCATTATTTTTATCTCTTAGATAAAATAATACACACGCACACATATAAACACACAAACGTATATATGTATATACATGCATTTATTATACATACATGTATGTATATAAATATATATATATGTGTATTAATGCATGTATATATTTATTTATATTGACATAAATGAGCTGTATTTAGAAGTTCCAGAGAGCAGTCTTCCTTGTCTAAGGTTTCAATTAGTTCTCTGCACCTGGTTTACCAAAGGTGATTCTACTCTTGCTAATGTTAGAGTTGGGTGCGATGATTCTTATGAAATTTCTGTAAGCGATTATGATGATTCTGGTCAATATTAATAACTTCTTGCTATAAAGAACATTTAAGTTGACTTTCGGAGAAAAGCTGCCTCTTTTTATGTGTGTGTATACATACACACACACAGAGAGGCATGCGTGCACACACGCATATGTATGTATGTATTATGTATGTATGTCAACATTCAGTTTATTTCAAGATTTCTTGCAAATTAAGAGCTGGTTTCTAACCTAGATCCAAGGCTCCTTCTTTGGAATTTCAGTTCAATAGGATATTTTTTGAGCATTTATTCTTTTCTTTTATTTGTTTCAGTTATTTCACTGTGGCCATGCTAGTGCACCGCCTTTAGCTGAACAATTTGACCCCAGAATTTGTTCTTAGTAAGTCTAGTACTTATTCTATCGGTCTCTTTTGACGAGCCACTAAGTTACAGGGATGTAAACACACCAGCATCAGTGGTAAAGTGATGGTGGGGGAACAAACACACACACACACATATATATATACGATGGGCTTCTTTCAGTTTCCGCTTACCAAATCCACTCAACCTGAAGCTATAGTAGAAGACACTTGCCCAAGGTGCCACACAGTAGGACTGAACCCAGATCCATGTAATTGGTAAGCAAGCTACTGACCACACAGACACTCTTGTGCCTATATATATGTATGTATTTATGTATATGTGCAGATTTGTATGTTTTCTTTTATGTATGTGTTCTCATGCATATACTTGCATATATACATAAATATACTTGCTCATATATATTTAAATGATAAACTTCTGGAAAGTATTACAGATTTTTACAGTTCCACTGATGACTTGGATTTGTAGTGTTGAAATCAGCTTTCTCTTTTCTGGTTGAGAGAAATCTAATTTCTCAAGATTGGTATGTAGGCAGTGTGTTACATACCTCAGTGCTTCAATAATTACAGGTATAAACCTGAACATGTAATCGGGATAGAACAACTGCAGATTTCTCTGATCTTTAGCTTCATAGTGGGCAGCTGCATATGCGTGTGTATGCATATTCAAGTAAAGTATTATCCCTCATTAAGGGATAATAAAATCCAATGAAAATATTGGTTAATTTTATAAATTAATTATCTAAAGATTACTGAATCAAAACAGCTGTCAGATTTTATATTTTATAATTAATAAATGATACTTTATTATTTATTACCTCCCCATTTTCTCCTCATTCTTTATATCATCATCATCATCGTTTAACGTCCGTTCTCCATGCTAGCATGGGTTGGACGGTTCAACTGGGGTCTGGGAAGCCAGAAGGCTGCACCAGGCCCAGTCTGATCTGGCAATGTTTCTACGGCTGGATGCTCTTCCTAACGCCAACAATGTGCTATGCTTAATGCACCTAGGTTTCCCAAGCTGTCACCCATCTAAGTACTGACTAGGCTCGACGTTGCTTAACTTCGGTGATCAGATGAGAACCGGTGCTTTCAGCATAATATATATATATATTACGTTGAAAGCACCGGTTCTCATCTGATCACCGAAGTTATATATATATATATATATATATATATATATATATACATATATATATATATATATATATTTATATATTTATATATATGTATGTATTTATGATATTGTTGCATTGTTGTCCATAAGTTAGATATCAGAAACACAATCACACTCAATACACATAACAGAACAATTAAGAATTGTGTAAAAGAAGCATTCAGTGTGAAACCAATGGTATCATACTAAACATTCATATGCCACAACCAGTAATATATTGACGAACTGAAGCAATGTAGAATAATAGAGATTTTTGCACAGAAATACATGGAGATTTCTAAATGTAATGTTTGAACTTCCAATCTCTGCAACATTTATATCATCAGTGTATTTATCTGCTGGACCACCAATCATATACACTCAGTTACTGTGACATTTCAAATGAAATCATATTTGTGAATAGCATGAATCTAAAAAGATAAAGAATCAAAATGGAAGTAGCTGCAGGGAAGAACGTTTGGAAGGATTCTATGCATGGAATAGGTTTCTTAGGTTCCATTATTGGTAAATTCTTATAGCAGACAGCAGAGAAAAGAAACTGTTCCTTTATGATGTACCACCTCAATGCTGAAAATTAAAATAGACATTTGAGGAAATTGCGTTCTAATTTAACTAAATACTTCTTTTCAATTATTCACAGAATGAAACCCATCATACCACACTCCACTCTTTCAAGACATCCTGTAATTCTGGATGTGCCTTTGTTCCTTCTCACACATCCTTATACATACACACATATATATATACATACATATATATATACATACATAAATACTTATACATACATACATACATATATATACATACATACATACATGGATATATACATATATAATACATACACACATACATACACATATACATACATACACATATACATTCATACACATATACATACATACACACACATATATATAAATTATAAATAAGGGCATAGGAAAAAATTTTCTTTGCCTATATGCGGAAAAGAGACGTTAAATAGTCGAACCTTTTAGGTTAATCCAGAAATTGGTCCAATCCAGAAATAACTCAATTTCATGAATTTCTGTTAACTTGCTTCCTCATTTCGACATGTGCATATTAATAATAGTGACGATATTTAACATGGTTCAATGATTAGGCATCTCTTTTCAGCATACAGGCAATGAAAAAAATTTTTCTATACATTTATTTATAATTGTATTTAGAATTTCACCTTAATGGGTCTTTTTTTTTATATGCTGGTTTCAGATAAAATTTTTAACAATTTTATCCTTTTATATATATTATATTATATTATATATATTATATTATATATTATATATATATATATATATATATATATATATATGTATATAGTTCAAATTTACAGAAAAACCAAAGATGAAGATAGGTGTAGGAACCACAAGCAGGTGTATTAGTTTGATGCTCTGGAAAAATGGAAAAGTCTTTTACTTTTCAACACTGCATTCTTTGGCAGAAAGGAATAAGAGAGAAAAAAACAGAGAAAAAACTGTAGAGTTCAGTGGTCCAACATGGCATACAACTGGAAAAAAAATGAGGTTGAATGAAGACGAGATAGTAATGGTTATCTTCTTGTGAGGATACCTGAAAGATGGTGTTTATGTCAACAAACCAGAGACCCTGATGAAACTGAAGGAGAATATCAATAGAGAAATCAGAGAAGTGGGGTCTGAAATTCTAAAGGGTGTTATGGTACAAGTTTTGGAAAGTGCATGGGTGTGTGAAGCTGAAAATGGCTGCCATTGAAGCAAAGTCATTTTTCATATGTGATATGGTGTTGCAAAATTTGACTTATGCATATTAATTTCCATTATGTTCTTTATAGTGTATCAACATTTCATTCAGTTATTTGTAAAGTTAAGGAAGTTATTAAAAATTGAAACCTATCATTGACTTTTGGAACACCCTGTATATACATACACACACCCATATATATATAAGCATAATTACACATGTGTATATGCATACATAGTAATACATATATATCTATATATACACACACAAACATATATATATATATATATATATATATATATATATATATATAGATATATATATATATATATATACATATTATCATCATCATTAACATCCATTGTCCATGCTGCCATGGTTAGACGGTTTGACTGGGCTGGCAGGCTGTGCCAGGATCCAGTCTAATTTGGCATGGTTTTCTACAGCTGCATGCCCTTCCTAATGTCAATCACTGAGACTGTAATGGGTACTTTTATGTGCCACCGACACGGGTGGCATTTGCATGACACTGGTATTTGCCACGACTGTGATTTTGCTTGGCTTGATGGGTCTTCTTCTCAATCATAATATAATCCCAAAGCTCTTGGTCATTGCCTCCATAAGGCCCATATATATATATATATATATATATATATATATATATATATATATATATATACACCCACATACACACACACACACATACGCACACACACACACACACATACATATATATATACATACACATATATATAGCTAAAGGGGGTGCTCAAAAGTTCCTGGCTTTGGGTAAATGAAAATACAGGAGGATCAGTTGATTATTAGACTACCAATGACCCCCTGGGTCACTTGAAAAGTCTAAGTTTCCCAGCAATGGAGTTTTGTTTCATGGTTTTTTTTCTTTTCGAGGTTCTTAGCTTCAAAGCATGTGACATCGAAATCACGTGTAAACAGCTCCTTTCACCAGAAAGGAAATATCTGGCTGCTATTTCTTGCACATCCTGCAATGTAACAGGTATTTTGGGTCCTTTATCACAAATAGCTGTTATGTGGTAGCAGGGTATGCTAGAGACAGCAGCCAAATGTTTAGAGCTGAGATAAGTTAAATGCACTCCAAGAAATTTTTTTAATGAAATTCCCTTGGGGTGATCTTTCATTTTGGCTCTCAAACGTGTCATCTGGATCAGCTGGTTTTGTTTGTTAATTTCTGTAAAAGATTATTTATCTAAATTCAAATTATAAAGAATGTAAACAAAGTTTGCTTTAGAAGTGTTGAGATGTCTAAGAAAGTTAAAGAAGTGATTTTAAATTCTCAAACACAGGATAATGCTAATAATATAGCCTGAACAAGACAAGCTACCCCTATTTTGCAGAAAAAAGTGCTGGAAGCTGGCTATGAGACTCGAACTCACACCTCCATGATTACGCATCATGGTGCTCTGAAACATTAAGCTAAACTACCCACACCACAAATTCTTCCACAATTACTTTTGTTTTAAAGAGAAGGAGAGAAGAAAGTGAAAGATGTATGAACATGTATATGAAATATATGTGTGTGTGAGAGAGAGAGAGTGCCACTTACACATACATGAGAACACACACATTCACTCACATACTCTCTCTCTCACTCTCACAAACGCATGCACACGTACATACAAAAAAGATGTGCTTATATGTATTGATGTATGTATGTATACATGACAACACACCTTCATTCACTCTCTCTCTTTCTCACTCTCTCTTTTCTCTCTTTCTTTCTGTCTCTTTCTCTTTCACACACACAAATCCATTTCATATGCATGTACATACATCTTTCAAATTATCCTCTCTTTCACTTTAAAACAAATGTAAATAAATAAAAATTTTATTACGGAAATTAACGAACTCCGAATGACAAGCAAAAGATTGCCATTCACTTGAAAATAATTGAAATAAAACATTAAAATACTATCTGTTTAAAGAAAGCTAAAATATAAATACTTACTATTCAAACAACTTACATTTTGAAATCCCATTCAGTTAAAAATATTTCCAAATGATTAAAATATTGTATGTCAAAAAGTCAATATTTTTTTCATAGAGAACATGAAGACTATGTGCATGTATGTGTCACATATGGTGGACGTGTGTTTGTGTTAATTGACACTCCATGACATTTATTATATGTGTGTATGTGTGTTGATGTCACGGAAGCTATGTTATTTTTCCTCAAGAAATAAAAAGAAATTATGTTTAATAGTTTTCATTAATAGAGGTCCAAATACTATTTCTGAGATATTTCGGTTACATGCAAACATCTCCAGACATTTAGTATTATTAATATGATTTTAAAACATATTCCCCTCTCAGGTTCACATACTTATTGCAGTACTCCTTTGGATTTTCTACGCTCTGTAAAAGAATTTGGAAGATTGAGCCTCCAGCTAGGTCTTTCCTGATGCCCTTAAAGCCAAGAGGTTTACAAGACCCACTTCTCATATAAACAAATATACATATGCATATTTGTATGTGTGTCAATACAATTATATATTTATGCTTGGTATTTCACTATTTCATCTGCACTCAAACCAAAATATACACACTCGTCATATTGCTCAATCTAGGAATTGAACCCACAATCCTATGATCATGAGTGTAACACTCTTAACCACTAAGCGACGTGCCTCCACAAGAAACTTATGGATACCAGCCATATGGTTTCAGGTTCAGCCCCACTGTGTGACACCTTGGGCAAGTGTCTTTTACTATAGCTTCAGGCCAACTAAAGCCTTGTAAGTGGATTTGGTAGACAGAGACTGAAAGAAGCCTGCCGTATATGTGTGTGTGTGTGTATGTGTGTATGTGTGTGTGTGCGTGTCTGTGTGTGTGTATGTGTGTGTGTATGTGTGTGTGTATGTGTGTGTATAAGTTTGTGTGTCTGTCTCCCCAGCATTACTTGGCAACTGTTGGTGTGCTTGCATCCCCATAACTTAGCAGTTTGGCAAAAGAGACCGATAAAATAAGCACTAGGCTTACAAACAATAAGTCCTAGGGTCAATTTGTTCGACTAAAAGCAGTGCTTCAGCATGGCCACGGTCAAATAACAGAAACAAGTAAAAGAATAAAAGAATATCCCAGTGAATATTCACCGATATGTGGATGCTGAAATCTCAAAGAGAATAAGGGTAGGATTGGGGGGGGGGGTATTTAATTTAATAAAGGATGTGCTCCAAACAAAGCTAGACAATGCCATATGTGCCAGACTGTTCAGTAGCAGCATCCCACCTGTGCTCTTATATGCAGGTGAGATGTGGGCAACTACAGACAGGATAGAACTTTGATTGGTTACAACGCAAATGGTCCATGGAAAGATCCATGCCAGAAATATCGTTTGAAGAGCACAGTTGAAATTAGATAATTCAGGAATGGATTGGAGAGAATGATGTGATCACAGAGGACCAAAAGCACCAATTCTACTGGGTCGGGTAAGTTGCAAGGTTTACAGACAACAGGTGGACCTGTAGAGTTGCCAAGCTGTATCCAAGAGATAAATACACATAAAGACCCAGCAAGCCAAGTGAGACCATAACCATGGCCTAAGCCAGTGCAGCACAACTATCCCATTTAAGAGTACCCTTCAATCATTGGGCAATAAACTGTGCTTGCAAAGACCTGTAGTGTCAAGTGAAATCATTGTCATGGCCAATGCCTGTACCGCCTGACTGGCTTCCATGCCGGTGGCACATAAAAAGCACCAATACCAGTACCGGTTGACTGGCCCTTGTGATTGTGGCACATAAAAAGGAACAACTACACTCTCAAAGTAGTTGGCGTTAGGAAGGGAATCCAGCTATGGAAACCTTTGCCAGATCAGATTGGAGCCTGGTGCAGCCATCTGGCTTGCCAGTCCTCAGTCAAACTGTCCAACCCATGCCAGCATTGAAAGCAGACATTAAACGACGATGATGATGATGATGATACTTATAGACATACAAGTACTTATACATGCTTATACATATATAAGTGAGTGTGTATATGTTGGTATTGTTCATTCAATTCACCATCAAAAACAAGTATTTACCAGCCTCTGAAAGGATGAGAGGCAGAATTGTCTTGGGTAGTTTTGAACCCAGACCACAGGGCATTGAAACTAAAACCACAAGAAAAATGAATCACATACTGTCGCCTTCGTATCGATTTGTTGTTTTATTATCATAGCTATGATATCATAATATTCCTCAACATTGTCATTATTGTTGTCACCACCATCATCATCACCACCATCTTTTCTGCTAAAATCATAATCAACAAACATTATTATAATTGTCGTTTTAATTTCTCTTATAACCTTGACAGACAACTTCATTATCATCACTATCATCGTCATCACCATCATCATCATCATCATCATCATCAACAGCAGTAGCAGCAACCTAATCCACCACTACCACCACCACCACCACCACCACCACCACCACCACCATCTACTGCAATGACAACGGTTGCTACCTTTTCACAGTCACATGTCTTCATCTACTTTTACATTTACCATAATAAAAGACATGGAATTGGCCAATGGTGAAGAAAATGTATCAATAAAAATGGACCAGATTCCGTCTTCACTTTTATATTTTTAGCTTTTATCTTGAGAACTAAAAATAGATTCTTTCATTACACAAATCAACTTATTGGATTGCATTCAGTCTTCTTCTTCTTCTTCTTCTCGTCCTTTTCTTTCTCCTCCTACTCCTATTTCTCCTCATTCATCTTTTCTTCTATTTAAGGTTATCATCATCATCATCATTATCATCATCATCACCTTCACCACTACCATTGCTATTTACTTTTGTGTTACATTTGTAGCATTGGTTCCGAAATATGTTGTATTTATGTTCTAATGAATACTTCACTCTTGCAATAATAATAATAATAATAATAAAAACAACAACAACAACAGCAACGAAAAGAACAACAACAATAGTAATGGTGAACGATATACGTAAAAAGTGATTAGCATGTGTGTGTGCGTATACATGTGTTTATATGTGTTTGTATGTGTGTATGTGTTTATGTGTGGATGTGTGTAAAATAGTGGAAAAATTCACCTAAGGAAGAATTCTATCTATTTCTGTAGATCTTTTAACCCATAAAAATCAATAGACACGCATATATACATTATACACACACACATTTACATATATGTGCATACATACAGTTTTATATATCAATATACAACCGCAGGTACATATATATAAAGACAGACGATTAGTTGCTGTTCAAAGTGTCAGCAGGATATCCAGTTTACCACATTGAATTCTAAGTGTGTATATACACACACACACACACACACACACACACATATATATATATATGCTCACATACATATATACCTATGTACACAAACACACAGCATATACCTATATATATTGGTACATATGTGTACATATATCTTGTATGTATACATATGCACATATACACACACATGGGTTCATCATAATTCTCATCGTTCATAAAATTCCAAGCAGGCTGTGAAATACTTGAGAGTTACATGTGTCTGTGGAGGAAATTGGTTTAATTCTTTGCGGAATGTGATGCATTATGACATTGGGTGTGTTTTATGATACTGACATCCGATGGTTCTACAACTTGGTTACTTTTGGCTGCCAACGGTGCCTGTATTTCTATAGAGGTGAACACAGTTTTGCTCTTACAGAAATTTATGCCAGAAAACCAAGCCACAACATCAGACAAGATGGAAGGATGAAACAGATATTAGATAAATTAAACATTTTAGAAATTGGGGATCAGAAACAGTCTCCCAAATGATACTGCATTTGGTTGGAGATATTGTGTGATGGATGGAGTGCATCAGTGGTTCTCAACAGGGTCCATATGGCCCTTAAGGGGTTGTTAAAGTTTATCTGCAATAAACTGACTATGTTTCTACAATACATAAAATATTTAAACAATTTTTTTCATAGAGGCGCTGGAGTGGTTGTGTGGTAAATAGCTTGCTTACCAACTACATGGTTCTGGGTTCAGTCCCATTGCATCGCACCTTGGGTAAGTGTCTTCACAACAGCCTTGGGCCAACCAACGCCTTGTGAGTGAATTTGTTAGACAGAAACTGAAAGAAGCCTGAGCCTGGTGCAGCCATCTGGTTCGCCAGCCCACAGTCAAACCGTCCAACCCATGCTAGCATGGAAAGTGGACGTTAAATGATGATGATGATGATGATATATAGGTTCAGCAAAATTTAGATTCAGATGAATATGGTACTTAATTTAAAGGCACAAGAATTTGGTATGGTATTATCCATATAAATCAAATGGGGTGATTATAATCAAAATTATATTAAACAATGCAATTGTTTAATAAAATGAAGTAGCATGAAACGATTGTACTACACTACCTTGGATATCCTTGTTGCTTATTTTGATTATATATATATATATAATATATATATATATATATATATATATATATATATACATATATATGTATGTATGTATATGTGTGTCTGTGTTTATTCTTTAGTATTTCAAGATATTTTTATGTAATTTCAGTAAATATCATTATGATCATCTGTTAAAATGAGATGTCAGTGTTATTTTCACTTTTGCATAATAACAGTTTATTCGCCATACCCTTTATATTTCCAGGGTTGGTCAAAAGTTCCTCTCCCCTCAGACACCCACTTCTGTCCTTCTATTCATACTTTAATCACTCGTCTGGCTCAAATTGACTTCCCCAATACCTATCTCCCTTTCAGTTATGGGTTCTTCTCTTCTAAATCATTTAGTAACCTCACTGATGCTGGTGCCACATAAAAAGCATTTAATCCACTCTGCAAAATGGTTGGTGCTAGGTTGGGCATCAAGCTGTAGAAATCTTGTAAAAGAGACTGCAGAGCTTAGCAGAGTCTTCTGTCAAACAACCCAACCCATGGCAGCATGAAAAGCGGATGTTAAATTGTGATGATGATGATGGCTATGATATATATACTTTATACACACATACACACACATACATACACATATATACATGTACACACATACATATATTATCTGTTAATTATTAATTACAAAATCTTTCAAGAAATTTGAAGTATTACTTCAAGTTTCTCAGGATTTCTTGTTTTATATGTTTTTGTTTCCTGAAGGAGGTTTATATTTCATCTCATCAACAATAAATTAAACGAACTTCCTGCTTAATGATAACGATGAATGTTAAAGGAATTACAGTGCTATTTCATGATAAAGTTCTGACTGCATTTCTTAAGGACAAATTTCAGATGCCTGCTTTCTTCTTGAAAATTTTCTCCCACCTCTTGCTATCTTTCTCTTTATGCCGCTCAGCTTTTCTCGGTGTATATATGTGTGTGTGTGGGTGTTGGTCTGTGTGTATATGTTTGTGTGTCTGCTGGTTTGTATATATACATACACACACATGGAAATACACATACACATGCGTGTGTATGTATATATACATACACACACGTGTATGCCTTTATAGATATTTCCACATGTATGTATATATACATACACACATGTGGAAATATCTATTAAGGCATACACATACACATGTACATACAGGAACATATCTACATATATATATATATATATATATATATGTGCACACAGACACACATGCAAGTGTTGGCATGCTTACGCCGTTAAGAAATTTGCATTGCAAGCTCATGGTTTCCAGTTCATCCCCACTGAATGGCACCTTGGGCATTTGTCTTCTGCTAAAGCACCAGACTGACCAACATCTTGCAAGTGAATTTGGTAGGTGGAAATGGAAAGAAGCCTATCACACACACATATATACATTTGCATGACTAAAGGCGGTGCTCCAGCATGACTGCAGTCAAATGACTGAAGCAAAAGAATACATACATATGTATATACATATGTACTTATCTTCCTCCTCCTCCTTCTTTTTCCTCTTCCCTACCAAGAATTCACAACGACCTCGAACCCACAAGAGTAAACAAGAGAGACAGAGAAAGGCAGAAACAAGGAAAATGCCACTTACATTTGAACACTATACAAATATTCTTTTAAAAAAACTTTTTAAAAATTTTTCTAAATTTAATTATTTAATTGTTACAGTTGAAAAGGTCTCAAATGACCGGAACCGATACTGAAATGTTCTTTATAAAATTATTTTAGCATTTTCTATCTTGACTTGTTTTTTCATATGTATATATATATATATATACATACACACACACACACACACACACACACACATATATATATATATATATATATATACACACACATATTTATACACACACATATATATACTCACACATGTATATATATAGTTCTATATTTAAGAAATGAGGAATTATGTACATTATTTACATTCGAAGGATACTTGCCCTCATCTTGTTTGAGAACCCAGGTTCGAAATTTTCCCAAGCCACCTGAAGAAAGCTCGAGGGTAAATCAGCTGAAACGTGTTTATAACAAACAAGATGAGGACAAATATCCGTCGAATGTAAATAATATAAATAATATGTGTATATATATATATATATATATATATATATATATATATATATTCACGTACATATATCAGTGTGATCATCATTTGACATCCATGTTCCAAACTGGCATGGGTTTAACATGGATGGTTTAACAAGGATCCACTGAGTCAAGGACTGCATGATGCTCTTCTGTCTGTTTTGGCATGGTTTCTATATCTGCATGCCCTTCCTAATGCCAACCATTTCACAGAGTGAACTGGGTGTTTTTTTATGTGGCACCAGAACAGGGAAAATATTATTACGGCTATGGGGAAACTATTATCTTGCTTGGGAAAACTCTGTGTTTTTAACAAGAAAGACAGCCAGCCCTTCCTGTTGGCAACACTCACTGGTTCCTGTCCGACTTATTCAAATAATGGAAAAGTCAACATATAAATGATGATTAAAATGACGATAATGTACTTGGCTGGTTTTGTTGTTTTATTATTTCAGTTACAAGAATCAGAAGGGGTCTTTGATGAACTGTCACCAATGTTGAACTTTGCCACTGATCTGCAATCATAAATGGTTTTATTCCTGGCTTTGTTTCTAAATCCAATGTAATTTTCAGCAATTTTGCATTTGAAATAAATGAAGAAAGTATCTCGAATCATATAGAATTATAAGCTTGTCAAATACTCAAATATATCTGAAGAAAACAGCTGCTGGTGGCTTCAATTCTCTAGATCAATACCTTATCAGTAAAAGAACTGCATTTGAGATGATAATTTGGAATTTTAATTTTCAGCCCAAATACTATGATAAATAAGCATTCAGATGTGAAATAATAACTTGGCATTTGGAGAAGGATGCTTCAAAATAAAGAATCATATTTTATGATGTAGTGTGATACAATGTAACAGAATTATATATTTACAAAAGAAATACTGTTGTCATTATTTAGCTTAGCTTTTTAACATAGCGATCTGGTTGAATCTTTAGTTCAGTGGGCAAAAATGTTTTTGCAGTATTTCTTCTGGGTTGTTACGTTTTGAGTTCAAATGCCACCAAGGCCAACTTCCCTTGTCATTATTTTGGGGCCGATAAAATAAAGTACAACTCAAGTACTGGATTGATGTGTTATCAGCAAACACTCTCACCAAAAATTACTGGACTTGTGGTGCCAATATTGGAAATCCTAATTTAGCTTAGCTTGTATTTCTAATGCCTTTGACAAAGCTATGATTGTAGTCGGATCTCATTTTGGATCTTCTGATAGTCTGAGGTTTTATACTTAATACAATAATCCTTTACATATCATTATTGCTGCTGTTGTTGGTGTCGTTATCATTGCCATCCTCACTTGTTCTCCACCATCACCACCACCACCACATGTCAGTTGCACAGGTACCTTTCACATGTTACTGGCATACAGCTCTACATTTTGAATTCAAATCCCACCTGGATTCATTTTGCCCTTCTTCCCTCTAAGATCAATAGAATCAACTGACTTTACTCCAGTTTTCTGTATACCTATGTATGTCATTATTTTATTGACCCTGGGACAAATAAAAAAAGGTAAATGCTTTGAGGATCAATTTCACCATTCATCCTTCAGTGGTCAACCTAACTGATTACAATTTCCCCTCAAAAGTGTGGCCTTCTGCTAGGTTTAGAAATCAGTATTATTTGAGTTCAAATCTTACTGAGCACTATTTTACTTTTCACCAGCACACGTGCCTTTCAAATGTTGACTGTGAGGTAAGCTTCTTAACTGTATCAATGTCTATCTTTTTAACTGAATGCTTGACATTTTTCTTCCATTCCAAATCTCTCTTTGACCATTCTACATTATCAGGTTTGCACTATTTCTGTGCATAATGCATAGAGAAGCATCACATGCTATTTACCTCAGAAGAGGATGTTAAAACTGACTTCATAATATTCATCTTAATGTTCATCATAATCTGTTGATTACTGAACATAATCCACTATTATGTATATTTATAAAATAATGGCTTAAAGGAGAGACGCAAATATTTTAACTTTGAGGCCACCCAACTTATAGTAACATAGATAAATATATAGATGCATAAGAATGTTTGCTTTTTTTTTTTAATGATTTTCATAAGAAAATAATTATTAATATTTAAGGGAAATATAAAACATTATTATTATATTCTCAGATGTCTTGAAGTTAACACAGAAATCCAATTAAAACCTTAAAAAAACCCTTCCAGAAATTTTTACATTTTCTCACCATGCTACTCGATGCCACATTCTGTTTAGCATTCATAACACAATTAATTAAAACATGACTATTCCTATAACGAGTTATTTGAAATTTGAAATTCACACACTGCAATTCATAAAGAAAGAAGAATTTGGATAAAGTCTTACAGTTTTTTATTTAATTTTCATATAATATTACTTTTCAAGAGTTTCTGCTGTGCTTATTTTATTTTTTATTCCTTCTTCAAGTCAAAAGTCACTTAGTATATAAAAAGGCCTGAAGAAATAGGGATCTTTATCAAGGAGTGCCATATCCTTTTGCTAGAATTAAAATAAAGAAAAGCAACAGAAACGAAATTTCTTTCCCAGTACGTTATTTGATAATTCTGTCATATTTAATCAGCATTTATAAGCATGTTCTTTCTTCTCCAAAAACTGAAATTCCTCAAGCAGTCGGTCTCATACAGTCAACCAATCATCATCATCATCATCGTTTAACGTCTGCTTTCCATGCTGGCATGGGTTGGACTATTTGACTGAGGACTGGCAAACCAGATGGCTGCACCAGGCTCCAATCTGATCTGGCAGAGTTTCTACAGCTGGATGCCCTTCCTAACGCCAACCACTCTGAGAGTGTAGTGGGTACTTTTATGTTCCACTGACATGAGGGCCAGTCAGGCAGTACTGGCAACGGCCACACTCAAATGGTGTTTTTTATGTGCCACCTGCACAGGAGCCAGTCCAAAAGTACTGGCAACAAACTCACTCAAATGTTTTTTCAAGTGCCAGTAAGGCAATGCTGATAATGATCATGCTCGAATGGTGCTTTTCACGTGCCACCAGCACGGAAGCCAGTCAGCTGCTCTGGTAACGATCACACTTGGATGGTACACTTATTGCTCCACGAGCATGGATACCAGTCATCGAATTTGATTTCAATTTCGATTTCACTTGCCTCAACAGGTCTTCACAAGCAAAGTTTAGTGTCCATTGAAGGAAAGGTACACATAAGTGGGCTGGTTACACCCCTGGCATAGGCCATGGGTTATGGTCTCACTTGGCTTGCTGGGTCTTCTCATGCACAGCATATTTCCAAAGGTCTCAGTCACTAGTCATTGCTTGGTGAGGTCTAATCCCAGGTCTTCCTGGGTCTACCTCTTCCACAAGTTCCCCTCAACCGCTAGGCTGTGGCACTTTTTCACACAGCTATCCTCATCCATTCTCACCACATGACCATACCAGCACAGTCGTCTCTTTTGCACACCACACCTGAGGCTTCTTAGGTCCAACTCTTCTCTCAAGGTACTTACACTCTGTCAAGTATGCACACTGACCACCTCTATAATAAATAAATGACAAAATAAAATAGGAAATAAAAGATAGAAAATTTCCATATGAAGAATGCTTATCAATCATAGATTTAGAGATATATTTTACCATACCAGTAGTAGCAAGGTTGTGTATATTATCACTTAATAGTTTTGGCTTCATGTCTTCTCTTCAATTATTTGTCTGTTTCTTATTAAAATAGCTCACAGCAAATAATGCTACATCGCCATATTCTCCTTCATGACTTCGCAAAATACATAAAACAGAAGTTGGAAAAACCTAATTGGGAACCACATTCGTTATTAACGTTATCACGCCAAAATTTGAAAACATCATCATCATCACCACAATTCAGTAGTCTTATTTTTGTGCTGAGTTTTCGTTGCTCTACTGAGTGCAGCTCTGTGAGCCTTGGATATATGCTATGGTTTGCATTGTTGTTGTTGTCATTGTTATTCTTCTTCTTTTAATTATAATAATAATGATGATGATGATGATGATAGACTCTCCCATTAAAGACGATGTATGAGTGTTCAGCATTTTCCAAATAACCTACACAAATGATTTGTTATCATTATTGTTGTTGTTGTTACTGTTATTATTATTGTTGTTATCATTATTGTTATCATTATTATTGTTATTACTATTATTGTTGTTATCATTATAACTGTTCTTATTGTTGTTATTATTACTGTTATTATTGTCATTATTATTATTGTTATTATTGTCGTTATTATTATTATTATTATTGTTCTTGTTGTTACCACTATTATTGTTATTATTGTTGTTACTACTATTATTGATATTATTATTATTGTTGTTATTATTATTGATGTTATTGTTATTATTGTTGTTATTATTATTATTATTATTACTATTACTATTATTATTATTATAACTATTACTATTATTATTACTATTATTATTATTATTATTATTATTATTATTACTATTACTATTATTATTATTATTATTATTATTATTATTATTATTATTATTATTATTATTATTTGTTAAAAGCTCAGAGCTTATTTTGCTGGGTATGATGAAAAGTGTCACCTGTCCTCAGCCAGCAGACTTAGGTGACACTTGTTTACTGGTCATGCTTCAAGAACTCTGCAAAGGATTCTTGCAGTTCTAAGCAATACTTATCCTTATCTTTATTATCATTATTATTATTATTATTATTATTATTATTATTATTATTATTATTATATTATTATTATTATTATCCTCCTCAAGGTGGTGAGCTGGCAGAAATTGTTAGCACACTGAACAAAATGCATAGTGGAATTTCACCCGCAGCTACATTCTGAGTTCAAATTCCGCTGTGGTTGAATTTGCCCTTCATTATTTAGGGGTCGATAAATTAAGTACCAGTGAAACACTAGGGTTGATGTAATCGATTTATCCTATCCCCCAAAACTGCTGCCCTTGTGGCAAAATTTGAAGACATTATTATTATTATTATTATTATTATATTATTATTATTAGTATTATTATTATTATTATATTATTATTATTATATAAGGCAGCGAGGTGGCAGAATTGTTAGCACACTGGATGAAAATGCTTAGCAGTGTTTCACCTGTTGCTACGTTCTGAATTCAAATTCTGCTGGTATCAAACTTTGTCTTTCATCTCTTCAAGGTTGATAAATTAAGTACCAGTGACACACTGGGGTTGATGTAACTGACTAGTCCCCTCCCACCAAATTTCAGGCTTTGTGCTTATAGTAGAAAGGATTATGATCATTATTATTGCTGCTGCTGTTGTTACTGTTGTTGTTGTTGCTATATTCTGTTGTTACATGGAATCGTATTGCCTGGTTTCATTCCATTTTCTATCAAACCACATCTCATGATCTCAGAGAGGGAATATTTTGTAGTTTCTCTGGAAAAGTTTTTCTTCTGCTTTTCTTATCTCTTTTTCGATTGCAGTGACAACATTTTCCCCAATAATTCTCCATCAACATTATAGGAACATTTTCTGCACCACAACTCTCCCAATTTAATTGTTGTTGTTGTCATTAGTGTTGTTGCTATTGTTAATATAGGTGTCGGTAGTGGCGGTGTTGATGTTGTTGTTAGTAGTAGTTGTAGTAGTAGTAAAAGATATATATATATATATATATATATATATATATATATATACAGACATTGTTGGATGGCCGTTGACCGTTCAGGAGTTCATCCGCCCTTTGACAGGTTTTATTTTTCATCCCACAGGGTGCCCAGCAACATACTCATCACCAAGCAAGCCTTGTGGGGTTGCCAGTTTAGTCACCGACGACTCGAGCATGCGACAGGTTGTACTGGATTACATGTTACCAGTAGCACTCAAGAGCTACCTGACACAGTAATAGTAGTAGTAGTGTATATAATATGTGTGTATATATAGAGCAATATTAAATCTCTGAGTGAGAAGTAAACAGTAGCAGCACGGAATCATGAAGTATATTTGCCACGTAAATGTGGCGGACCCATAGGGGACGATGCTACTGTTGCTTATAACCCCAGGAAGACATCTCCTCCAGATGGCTAATGACACACTGTCTATGTCTGATTAGTATTTGCAAAGGGAAATCATCGCTCCCATCTCTAGCCTTACGTGATACACACAGACCCAGGTTTCTGAGTAGTAACTGATCATCAGTGTGTGATAATCACAAGCTACCGATAAGAGCTCATTCCAAATGCAAAATACTATATGTTTTTTCCAGTGATGAACTGTTCCTGATCTCAAAAAAGGTTAGAGATGAGAACAATGATTTCCCTTCACAAATATGAATCAGACACAGACAATGTGTCATTAGCTAGCTGGAGGAGAGGTCTTCCTGGGTCTATAAACAAAATTAACATCGTACTCTATAGGACCACCACATCTAGGTCACAAATATACTTCACAACACACACACACACACATATATATAATGGATTAGTAAAACAGAAGATGGATTAGGTATTGGTCTTCATTCTGTGCAACAATCGTTTCAACCCATCCTGTGATTGTCCTTTATGGGTGGAAGGCTGTGCATCATATTGTGTTGCAACAATTCTGCAGCCTGGGTCATGTCAGGTACATGCATACATAAAGTGGTGTCCTGTTAAAAGTGTACAGTTCAGGTAGTCATGTTGGTATTTGCTTGCTTTGCTTGGGAATGGCATTTTGCTACGATTGCCCCTGTGTTAAAAAGGAAGGTATACAAGAGAAAGTGAGTGTCAAACCATGTGGAAATATTGTCATGCTTGCAAACAGGTGAGGGTTGACAACGGGAAGGGCATCCAGTCATAGAAAAATGTGTCTCAAGAAATTGCATTTGATCCCTTCCTGTATGGGAAAGCAGACTTTATGATAATAGCAGTGGTGGTGGTGAATGAGATGATGATGAAGGTGATGACAATGAGGAGGAGGATGATTGATGATGATGTTGATGATGATAGTGGTGGTGAAGGTGATGATGATGATGATGATGATGAGGAGGAGGAGGATTGATGATGACGATGTTGATGATAACAATGGTTATGATAGTTTTATTGCCATTAGGAGAGCACTGGACTATATCTCATTGTTGTTTCTTTTTCTTCTATGAATCTCTTGCCAATGTTTAATTTACCTTTCAACTAACGAAGTTGCTAAATTAAGTGTATGAAGCATGTGCTGAGGTGGAATTCAAATATTACGATCGCTCCATTGCAAATGTGCAGCTTTGGACCTCACTGGGAGAAGAATTACTATTGCAGGTGTTATAGGTGGGTTGATGTGATGCTAATCTTGATGGCATGAAGGATAAAAACAAGGAGGATTATAATGACGATAATGATGATAATAATGATGATAATAATGACAATTATGTAATGGCTTGGGAATTAAATTTCCATTGTCAATATTTTGTTCTTGCTGTTTCTTATTGGTATGTCAGAGTGTTTCAGTGGTGGGAATTTTGGTCAGTTAAGCGCTGCCAACGATTGCAATTAACACGGTGCCTTTCAATTTTATTTTTCCTAATAGAATTCGTAATATCTATTGCAGTTAGCCGTTCTCAATCACAGTGAATTGGTTAAACCTAACTGACAAAATGTAGAATATTGAAAACATACACACACATGAACATACACATGCATGCAAGTGCACACACACACACACACACATATGCACGTGTGTGTATGTATTTTTATATATATATATATAGATAGATGTGTGTGTGTGTATGCATATATGTCTATGTGTATATGTATGCTAAGAAGCACCTAGTAAACTCTGTAAAATGGTTGGCATTAGGAAGGGCATCCAGCTCTAGAAATCATCTCAAAAAGAACACAAAGGAGCCTGGTATGGCTTATAGCCCTACCAGCTCCTGTCAAATCGTCAGACCTACACTAGCATGGGAAATGAACATTGAATGATGATGATGATATGTATATGAATATATATATAGATATATGTATGTATAATAATATAAAGATGAATAATATTATCGTCATCCTTGTTCAGTATCCACTTTTCCATACTCAAAAACCCGCTGAGGTGATTTGCTAAACATGTCAAATGCTTGTGTTGTACATTGGCTCACTCTCTTGCCACCAAATCGACATTTCCCACATCAGTGCATGTTGTGCCACATGTCGGATGTCCAAGAGTGGATGCAGAGCTGCCTGTGATGACGTGTTTTGCTCAAGAACACAGTGTGTTGCCTGATTCAGGAATTGAAAACCATAATCTCAAGATTGTGGCTTCCTACTAGGTCATGCAACCTGAGCAATTTGAAATGGAAAATCAACTACTACCAGAACTATAACCAAAGACAGTGGTGATGATTTTGATGGTGTGAAGGATTATAATGATGAAAATAAACACTGCAATGAGATTGATAATGATAATGGCAATGCAACCATGACAGAGGAAATTTGCAAACTGTAGAATGTCATTTCAAATACAAACCAAAAATCGATTATGTAAAAATTTTTATAATATTTACCCTTTTGATGCCAACCTGCCTGAAACTGCCCCTGGTTCTATGATACAAATTCACTATTTTAAAGTGATTTAAATTAAAACCTTTCTTTGAAATTTCAGGTTAATTTATATTCCAAACATTAGTTATTTTAATAAATTCTTCATTATTTTCTAAATTGATTGAAACAAATGCAGAGTATTCCAGCATGAATATGGTAATGAAAGGGAAAGGAATAATAGGTGATTGGATCAACATCAAAGAATTCTCCTTCAATAAATAGGCCAAACTAAAGCATTTTATCCTATTCCAGATTAGAAAAGACAGGTGCAAGATTCAAGGCTGAGTTAAACAGCATTACCTCAATCTATAACTGCTTCACTGACTTAGTTTGCTATCTGATTGCACTGTTTTATGACACTTAATCCTTTAGCATTTAATCTGGCCAAATCTAGCCCAAATATCCTACGTGTTCTATGTTCAAACTGGCAACATCTGGCCTCTCACACCTACCCTACACTGTTATTCTCAAAATGAACAATCTCATCAGGAAAATCTTGAAGCTATGATATAATTTTTAACCGATTCAGTCACTAGACTGTGGTCATGCTGGAGCACCACAGTGAAGAAACTTAGTTGAATAAATCAACCCCGGTACTTTGTGTTTTTTTTTGAGTCTGGTATTTATACTATCAGTCTCTTTTGCTGAACTACTATGTTACAGGGACATAAATACATCAGCACTGGTTGTTAAGCATTGATGGTGGGAACAAACAGATATTAAGATAAAGACACACATATTCACATCACACCTACCAACACACACATGTCCCACCTACCAACACACACATGTCACACCCACCAATACACACATCACACCCACCAACGCACACACATCACACCCACCAATGTATACACATCACACCCACCAATGCACACACATCACACCCACCAACACATACACATCACTCCCACTAACACACACACACACATCACACCCACCAACATACACACATCAAACTCACCAATGCTCACACACAACACCCACTAATGCACACACATCACACCCACCAACACACACACACATCACACACATTAACACACAGATACAATCACACACACCAATGCACATCACACCCACAATACACACACACACGCATGCACACACACACCACCGGCTTTCTCTCAGCTTCCATCTACCAAATCTCCTCACAAGGCTTTAGCTGGCTCAAAGCTACTGTGGAAGGTGCCCTAAGGTGCGATAGAGTAGGACTGAACCCAGAACCACTTGGTTGGGAAGCAAACTTCTTACCAACAGCCGTGCCTTCACCTATCTAATAATTCATGGTTATTTCAAAGCAAATACATAAATAAGCATTACATGAGACAGAATAATCTGAATGCGAAAGGAATAAATATTCTAAAATATACAAAATATCTTTCAAAGTAAGTCATATGATGCCAAAGTTTATATCAGTAGAAAGTAGAGATTATTGTGACTAAAAGAGTGATACATTACAATCATAAGTCATTAATCACAAATTCTAATACTTATGCATTATTTTGTCTCAGTTATCTTAGATAATGCAACTAAACAGCACAGATTTGCCAAATTCCAGTTTGAAAGAGACGTTATAAAAAGCTTATGAAGTGAAACAGCATATATATTCATGCATACATGCATATATACATACGTACATACATACACACATGAATGTATGTATGTTTCTGTGTATGTTTGTATCTATCGATATATCTATCGACATATCATTATATATATATATATATATATATATATATATATATATATATATATATATATATAATATATATATATATCTACATATATATATATATATATATATATATATATATATATATATATATATATATATTATATCTACATATATATATATATGTATATATATCTGTACATATATGTTTGTTTGTATGTATATGTGAGTATATACATATATACATAAATCATTAAATGACATTTGTGAACCATTAATGTAAGTTGACTGAGAAGAAAACTTAACGAGTCAATTAATAAAGTGTTTCTTCATATTAACAGACTTTTCAATGTTTTGTTCACCTGTAATAAAGAATTGCGAAGAATATATTTATTATAAAACTTAGTTAAGGTACCTGTTGTAATCATGGCTCACATCTATAATGGAATGTGTGCACAGACATAGTATAGGAGGACTTTAAACTTTCATTTAACATTATATATATATATATATCATAATTACATACCTATATTTACAATATGTACATATATACACTCACATACATATATACATATATGTGTATGTATGTATATATATGTACACTTATATATGCATAGGTATACATACACACACACATAGATATATATATACATACATATATATGCATATATATATAAATATATGTACACCTGCAAATAAAAATATATACATATACATAAATACGTATATTCATATATATATACCTATATATATATAAGTGTATGTATATATGTTTATATATATGTTTATATAAATGTGTATATATATATATATATATATATATATAATATATATATATATACATATATATATATATATATATATATATTATATATATATATATATATATATATATATGAAATGTATATATATATGTATGTACATATATACATTTATGTATATATATATTTTAAGGGACATTAAATCTGACCATTAAGTAAGAGATTTTAGTTTTTCGTAAATTTCTATCATTAATCTTTAATATTTGTTACTCATTGCAATAAATTTAAGATTTTGCTGTAAAAATTGACTCTTATTCTTGACAAAAGAAAACAAAAAAAAAACCACAAGAAAAACTGAAAAAAAAAATAAACAAGTTAAGTTTCTGTCGAAAAGATATTTATCATCCGAGATTTACAAGTCACTTTTGTGATAAAATATTTTGTCTGTGTTCACTGGAAATGGACATTAATACCAAAGTAAACGTCTAAATTTTACCTGATAGTTTTTGAAAATGTGTTCGATAATATTAAAACTCATGTAGAAAGGTGAAGAAAAGTTCAGAGATGGAGAAATTGTATATAAATGCTTAGATTTGCCTCCTTAGGTGCTGAGATCAAATCCTGCTAGGGATGACAGAATAAGGACTAAATGTTATTGGTTAGAATCATTCCAATCTGCATTATTTGAATCTAATTTCTTGTCGGGCTTCTTTTCCCTAGTTTTATGTTTAAAATAATTAACACCAATTCTAAAGACAAGATGGAATTAAAGGAGGTTGGAATTCTGATAATTCTATCAAATTTAGGCAGGTATAAAAGGACTTTGAATGTATAAGAATATAAACAAACATAAAATAATGTAAACAACTAAAAACAAAAGTATATCTAAATAACTTTTGTTTCTTAATACTTTTTATGAAGAGGTCGAAGGAAGCTCTGGTTTTCATGAGGAGTGGTCCCCATAACCATTCATGATACAGAGGCTGGGAGCCTATTTCAGTTCAAGAGTGAATTGTCATCACATGTCACTTAGTTGCAAACACATGTCATATAGCTGCAATAGAATGCTGTATCACCAACAATAATGTGATTTCTCTAAGACATCACCCAGTAATCAATCAAGTCCATTTACACGTTTCTCAATACCTACTTCCGTTATGACTTCTCTTCCTCATTTTATGCCTCCATTGTAGATGGGTGGATTCTCTAGTAATAATAATAATAATCCTGTCTAATAGGCACAAGGCTTGAAATTTGGGGGAGGGGGATAGTTGATTACATCGACCCCAGTACTCAACTGGTACTTATTTAATTGACCTACAAAAGGATGAAAGGCAAAGTCGACTGTGGCAAAATTTGAACTCAGAACATAAAGACAGACAAAGTACAGCTAAGCCTTTTACCTGGTATGCTAATGATTCTGCCAGCTCGCTGCAATAATAATAATAATAATAATAATAATAATAATAATGATGATGATGATGATGATGATCCTTTCTCCTAAAGGTGCAAGACCTGAAATTTTGGGGAAGTGGACTAGTCAATTTGCATTGACCCCAGTATTTCACTGGTACTTAATTAATAGACACCAAAAGGATGAAAGGCAAAGTTAACCTTGGCAGAATTTGAACTCAGAACATACCGATGGATGAAATACTGTTAAGCATTTCACCCGGTGGGCTGGTGATTCTGTCAGCTCACCAATAATAATAATTGTTTCTACAGTCGGAACAAGGCCTGAAATTTTAGGGGACGTGGGAAGTTGCCCACATCGATTCAAGTACTTGACTGGTACTTCATTTTATCAAACCTGAAAGATAAAAGGCAAAGTCATCTTGGATAAAATTCAAACTCGAAATGTGAAATTCCATTGAGCATTTTTGTCCAACGTTCTAATGATTCTGCCAGCTGACCATTTAAATAGAAATAAAAATCATAGTAATGATACTTTGTTTATTGGCCACAAGGGCCGCAGAAAACATTTAGAGCAACAGGAAAAATGAAGGATGGTGGAGATTTACATAAATGTGTAAACAATAAAATATAACAATGACTGTTGAGAAGAAAATTCAAACAACGAAATCCCCCAGTTGTGAAGAAACCATCCAGAAGCAACCAAGGGACCTCCATAGATCCCTAACCACCCTACGCAGCAGGAACACCATAGAAAGTACTCCTTTCACTTTTGTGCTCTTCAGTTTAATGATTTTAAATTATGACACAAAGCCAGTAATTACGAGTAGAAGGGTAAATCAATTGCATTGACCCCAGTGCTCAACAGGTACTTATTTTATTGACTCTAAAAGGATGAAAGGCAAAGGGGACCTTTGAAATTTGAAATCAGAATGTAAAGACAAACAAACTGCCACTAAGCATTTTGCCTGGCATGCCAACAGCTCTGCCAACTCGCTGCCTTCTTACCAGCAATAATAATAATGATGACGTTGATGAGGATGATGATGATGTTGATCTCAGACATTTAGATATATATATAACAAATGATCTTAACCATTTTCCCCCATCATTGTTTGTCATTTTATTTTTTACCAAAGAAATTCTCTTTACATTCCACAGAAGTTGATAAAGTTCATTGGTTGCTATTAGAACTGAACTGGAATAGAGAATGGTAAAGTCAATTATCTGATGATTTAAGATATCATTTTGGTACACAAGCCCAAGGTGGGAGAAAAGAGCAACTTGATGTTTTTATGCATTTCTTAAATGGATTGTCATTATTAAAAAAGTAATATGGCATCAACCATGGATCAAATTGATATGAGACATATCTAAGAATCCCTCCCCCAACCCAGTGGCATACATCCTGTTTATAGATTTTCTATCAATATGGCTCAGTATTGATTGGGTGCTGTAAAACCTTCAGCTCCTCAAGTTATGTTGTTGCTCTCTTTCTTCTTCATTGCCCTCTCATACAATCACACCTGCATGTTTCTCCCTCATCATCCTGGTTCCTCACCAATTCCATTCATTCCATCATCATTATGGGTGATGCTGTCATCTTCATTGTTATCACCATCATTAATACCAACACAATTGTTAACAGCTCTTTCACATTATTTTAATCATCAGGACCACCACCACTATCATCGTTGTGGTCATCATTGTAGTTGCTGTCATCATCACCATCAGCAGCATTGTCATCAACATCATCAGCAGCATCCTCGTCATCATCATCATCATCAACATCGTTGTCATTTATGTCATCATCATCCTAATTATAAAGAACATCATCATGAACTTTTAATCTCCTCCTCATCAGCTTCATCGTCTCCCTCCACCTCGTCATTCTCATTATCACCTGCAACGTCATTGCTATCCCCTTCTGCCTCATTCACAATTCCTCGTTTTCATCATCATCTCCCCCAGCAGTACCACCACCACCACCACCACCACCACCACCACCACCACCACCATCACCATCATTATTTTCATCTTCACCACCGTCACCATGGCTAGATATTTCTTAAACATAAAATAAACACTGGTTCCCCTAATTAAACACACATGACAAGACAGAGCAAAACATTGTGCCAATGTGGAACTAATATGTTGGAGTGCTCTGCCATGAAAATAATTTCTTCTGTCAAAGACCTGAATAAAATTTATGTATTCGCAGAAACCACCGAGGTATTTTCATTGTGTATTTTCATACGATAATGTATAAAAATAGCTGAAACGATTCCCTGCCAACTGTTGCATGAACCATTATAAAATCTGTTACAAGAACAATTTATTAGACACACCGTCCAAATATAAGACACGTACTCATACACAAACACACAAACACACACGTATTTACACACAATCTATACGTATGATTGTGTGTGATTGAATGTGTTGTATGTATATATATATGTATATATGTATATATGTATGTATATGTTTGTAACTACATATAAACATACACACATGCATATATACAAATACACAAATATACATATAAAGAGGAGTGTGTGTGTGTGTGTGCATCTCTACAAGTATTATATATACACATATATATATATATGTATATATATATATACACACACACACACGCATACATATATATTTGTGTATATGCATATATATATATATATATATGTGTGTGTGTGTGTGTGTGTATATATATATATATGTATACACAAAAATATAAGGAACACACACACACAGAGAATGTGTATTTATACTTATATCTGTCTACAAATTAAACCATCATCATTATACGCGTATATATGTATATATATGTGTATTTAGTGTGTATGTAAATATATACACACACACACACACACACACACATGTATACATATATAAGCATCACCTACAAATATATATATATGTTTATATATATATATATATACATATATATATATATACATATATTATATATATATATATATATATATATATATATATATATATATACACATATATATATATGTGTGTATGCAAATATACATTCATTTACATATATCTGTGTGTGTAGGTGGTGTTTTATTATGTAAAAATTACTGATAGATCATAAATTATAGTTTGGGTTTGTGATTCCCAAGAGACAAGAATTATGCCTGTGTCTTCAAGATACAATAATGGTTAGAAATATAAAAATAAAAAAAGTAGTATAAAGAAAAAAAAACTACACAGACATAAAATAAAAAAACAAAACCTTTTACGGTCGTGGCTTAAACGTCTGATAATGACTCTTACTACAGACACTAATTTTTATCGGTCAGTTTGGTGCTTCAGGCTTCATTGCGTGTTTCCAAAACTTTATTTACTGTGTATGACCAGATTTACTCGAAGACTACATGGAAATGGAAATACAAACATTTATCAGTACTTGATTATTATTATTATTATTATTATTATTATTATTATTATTATTATTATTATTATTACTGTTATCATTATCATCATCATCATTGTCATTATTGTTGTGGTTGCTGTTGTTGTTGTTGTTATTGTTGCCATCCTCATCCTGATCCAGCACCTCCTCCACATCATCATTCCCTACCGCCACTGCCACCACCACCACCACCACCACCACCACTCTTCATGTTATTGTTGTTATTATTATTATATTATAATCATCATTGTTGTCATCACCACCACCATCATCATTGTCCTCAATATCATCACCATCACTGTTGTCCTCATCACCACCACCATCATCATCGTTATTATCAGTAGCACACGGGGTAAAAATGCTTAGGGGGCATTCTGTATATCTTTACATTCTGAGTTCGAATTCTGCCAAGGTTGATTTTGCCTCTCATCGTTTTGGAGTTGATAAAATAAGTACCAGTTGGATACTGGGGTCGATATAATTGACTAACCTCCCTCCAAATTGCTGGCCTTGTGCCAAAAAATTTGAAAACCATTAATAATTATTGCTGAAACTTGAAGCCATGCTATAAGCCAATAGTACAAAACTCTGGTAACTGCCTGTCTTGAACATTTAAAAGAAATACTGACTACTTTTTGACTGGAAAGACTTTTGTCACAGTGGCACTGATGGGTTGGATATAGATGTGGTTAACTGAATTTGTTTCCTCGGCATATTACTGCTGTTTGCGTTTTTGTCACTGCCATACAAATGATAAACAATGCTGATTCATACAAGATTTGAATTGAAAATCAAGACTTAGCTCCAGATTGGCATTCATCGAGAAAGTCTTTGGTCAAAACCATCTCACGCATGACTATTCTCTCTTTGCTTTACATAGCCATCATGTATTTATTATTATTTCACCTTATTTAATCTTAGGAGACTATTTTGGAATGGTAAGGTCAGATCAGGTGTGGGGCTTGCACCATTACAGTGTGTTACTGCATTCACCACTGATCCTCCAGGGTAACCTTTGAGAACAGAGTCTCAGTTCGTCCCCATTTCTTTGAAGCACCTCCTCATCTGCCATGACCATATGGTATGTGGTTGACCAACACGAGCAGCATGAGCTGTCAATCCAGCTGGACTCTCAGTGAAGAGAGTGGAAAATCAAGCACACGACCAAACAATTTGAGCAGACACTCCTGTATCGTACAAGTAAGAGGACGAATCCTTATTCCTGAGCAGAATCATTGGCTGGATATGAAATCTAATCAATATTAACCTAAAATCCTGAAAAATGTTTTGGTATCAAAGGGTTTCAGGCAGGTCCAAAGGGCCCTGGAGAATGGCCAAGACTCAAAACTATAAAGGAGGACAGTGGAGACCAGAGACCTAAAAATTCCGGGATCATATGATGGAATTTGAAAAAATTAAGGATATCAAATTTAAATGAATTTGTGAAAATAAGATATAAGGAAAAACGTACAAAAATTTTATAAAGAGCAAAAAGTTCACAAGTGGTCGTAAATGTTGGCCACAATACAAAGCCCACATGATATACAAGCTATACAAATAGATATATACATAAACTGTATAAATAAGAAAAATCTAAATAATTTTAAGCATCATTTAAAAGCAAAGATACTTTACATGAAAAAATGCTAGAATGGAATGTGTGTGTGTGTGTATATACATACATACAAAAATTATAGTCTGGAATGTATGTATATATATATACATATAGACAGACACATACATGCACACATGTATATGTATATATGTATGAATGTATATGTATATATATATATATATATACATATGTATTTATACACTCAGGTTGAAGTAAATGATCAAACCACATTAAGAATAACAACTACAAGAATATCTGTGACATGTACAATGAAATGAAAACAACATATCTCCAAAAATTGATTAAAGAATTTGCTTTGAAGCTTTAAGAATGTTATTGAATGCCTGAAGCATCTGATGAATGCTGTAGTGTTCACTAGCTGAAACACTATGGTCATACCAACAAAGATAAGGATACTAGCATAAATATGCAAGGAAATTACCAATATCTTTACTATGTTTCATTTGAATGTTATATACCATATTACCGAAAGTATCTATAGATTTAAAGGCACTAGTAGGTCTTGCAGTAGCTGATCTCTTACCATTGGTCTTTGATGACTGGCACCCCCACCACACATACACACATAAAGCCACTATTTTTATGTTTTTGTTTGAATTTAGCTCTTTAGCGTTTAAACTAGCCAAGTCTAGCCTAAATATCCTACCTGCTTTATGTTCAAACAGACTAGATCTGGCCTTTCACACCTACCCTACAATGTCATACTAGAATAAAGAATCACATCATGAAAATACTGAAGCTAAGAAATAAAGCAAGATTAACTGAAGAGAATGGCAATAAATAAGGTTTACATTTGACAAAATAATTTGAATGCTAAAACGGTTCAATGCGAGACACAATTCCGATTTCCAACCACTTCTCAGCACAAATTGAATGTGTTCTATTGCATCTGTAACTACTGCTACTACTACCACCACTACCACCATTACTACTACTACTGCTGCTTTTGTTGTTGCTGTTATTGCTTATTATTATTATTGGTAGTAGTAGTAGTAGTAGTAGTAGTAGTAGTAGTAGTAGTAATGGAGGAGGGGAACCAGCAGCAGCAGTGGCAACACCAGCAGAACAATCTCACCCACATCTACTTTCTCATCCAGTTTTCAACTGAGACAAGGCAGCCATCTTGTCCTGGAAAGTTGACCATTTCTGATTCCATGGAAATTGCTGCATCTCCTATTTTTCCTGATAAAATCTCCGTTTCTTTACAATCTTAAGCCACTCATTTCTTTAAAACCATATTTCTTTCCGATCACATATTTCATTTGAATTCTTTCATTCTTTTATATTTTCTATAAGTTTTCTCAAAGATAAACGAGAAAGAAGAAGGAATAGCAGACAAGGATGTAAGAAGAAGACAGCAGGAATACCCCACCTGTATCTCACCTCTCCCTTACAGGTGATGTTAGCTGATATTTCTTACAATTTTAGCCATGATACACACACAAGACTCCTTCTACAAGAACATGACTTCTGACAAATGACAACCTTTCCCTGCAAGCATGTTGATTCCTTCTCTCTAGAAACCAATTATTTTTAATGTTTACATTCCATTCTCAAATTTCTCATTATTCACAAGCATGGTACTAAATTACAATTTATCTTTCTCTTAAACTCATTGATTAATTCTAAAACCCCTAAAAAAGAAATATAGAACACAACAAATAAAATAAAACTGTAATTTCCACAGCATTTTCTCTCAACATAGTCTACATAGTAACGTCATCATCATCATCATCGCCATCATCATCATCATCATCAATGTCATTGTCATCATCATCATTGTCATTGTGTCATCAGTACCATCATTATTATTATTATTATCATTATTATTATTATTATCATCATTATTATTGTTATTATTATTATTATTATTATTATTATTATTATTATTATTATTATTATTATCATTATTATTATTATTATTATTATTATTATTATTATTATTATTATTATTATTATTATTATTATTATTATTATTATTATTATTATTATTATTATTATTATTATTGATTTTCATCAATGCAATTTCTTGGGAATTTTTCCCTGTCTTTGGTAGAAATTCCATATTTTTTTCTAACATTATCAACTTATTTATTTTTCTATTGTTCATTATATTTTATTATATTCCTTTTTTTTATTGTTCGTTATGTCATTTAATTACCTTTTATTTAATATTTTCTATTTATATATTTTTGTCATTTAATATTTCTTAAACCCAATTAGCGAAGTTAGAAATAAAATTTAATATGAAAATAAATAAATGGATAAATAAAGAAATAATCTTTTAAAAAAGTATAAAACAAATTAAAACATTTATTAATTATCAAATCAACAGCTTCATAACTGAACATTAGAATTAAATTTTTTTATTTATATTTCTCTATGGCACCTTTTGTTTGTTTTTTTGGTACCATTTTATTCCCTTGTTTCAATCTATGCTTTTGTATGCTGAAATCACAAGGAACTGATCCAATCTTGGAAACTATTAAAATAATGATCTCAATATTGGCTTCAATTACTTAACAGGGATTTATTTCTAACACATTATATACATTGGTATATGTACATGTGTGTGAGTATATATATATATATATATATATATATATATATATATATATATATATATATATATATATGTATATATATGAATAAATATGTGTATATATGTACGAATAATTATGTACATAAAATAGATATGTGTGAGTGGAGGGGTATAAATTTGCGCATGTGTGTGTATATATATATATATATATATATATATATTCCATACATACATGCATATTTATATATATGTATATATAATTATACATATATATGTATGTATATATGCATCCCAATAAATATATATAAATATATATATATGTATGTATGTATGTATGTATGTGTGTGTGTGTAAATATATATACATACACATATAAAGACACACACACACACACATATATATGTGCACATATGTACATACATGCATAGTTGCAAAATTTACATTCATGTAGGCATTTATACACTTCATGTTGTCTCCAGTAAGTCTTCCATGTTGTATCTCTTCCCATTAGAACTTTTGCAAATTGTTTTTCTTCACAATATTTATTATTTCACAATTCCAGTCCAACTCAGATAAATCAAGAATCTTATGGCTTTCCATCTAATTTTTTTCATGAAACCCAGGTAAATGGAGACAAGTAGATGATTATGATGACGTGACTAAGGTTCTGCTGTAATACATACAGTCAGGCGAAATGTTGCAGAGATGAAACGTCACACATTATACAGAAATATGTGTCTGTTTATAAATCTATCCATCTCCCTTGCCCTCTCACCCTTATTTTCCCACTGTACAGCGTCCTTGATTTTAAATACATCCAATGCATAAAGATTGCTTGAGGAAACGTGGTGTATTTTATGCACATGCAAATTTAAAGTATCGTAAAGGCATGAAGTTATTAGTAACTCCTTTGGTTGTGTATTACATTAACATTTATCTCTCACTGCATCAAGTAATTTTTTGTTGATTCAATATTTACATATTGAATCGATATATACACACACACACATATGTACATATACTTGTATATATATGCATATATATGCATATATATACGCACATGTACATATATGCATATGTTGGGCATAAGAAGCATCGGATGCAGCATGCAGGAGAGACGATTGCGTTGGTATGGTCATGAACTACGGATGGATGAGGAGAGATGTGTGAAGAAGTTCCACTCCCAAACTGTTGAAGGAATCCTGGGTAGAGGTAGTCCCAGGAAAATATGGGACAAGGTGGTCAAGCATGACCTTCATACATTGAGCCTCACAGAGGCTATGACGAAAGACTGAGACCTCTGGAGATATGCTGTGACTTCAAAGACCCGACAAATGAAGTGAGTTCATGGCTTGCAGGATGGCCTACTGCGCTTGAGGAGACCTATTGTGTCAAGTTCATCAACATCAAAATAAAAATCGTATGGATATTGTAGTTGTGATGCCCATGCCAGTGACACATAGGGGCTCACAGAGGAAATGACGAAGACCAAGACCCATGCGATATGCTGTGACTGTAAAGACCTGACAAATGAAGTGAGTTCATGGCTCACAGGATGGCCTGCAGTGCTAACCTTGGATTATAGAGTGACCCACTGTTCTTGAGGAGACCTATTGAGTCAAGTACGTCATCATCAAAATAAAAATCAAATGGAAATTGTAGTTAAGATACCAGTGCCGGTGACATGTAACAAGCACCGTCCGAACATGGAAGATGCCAGCGCTGCCTGACTGGCATCCATGTCAGTGACACGTAAAAAGCACCAACCAGTCGTGGCTGTTTGCCAGCCTGCTCTGGCCCCTATGCCAGTGGCATATAAAAGACACCCACTACTCTCACGGAGTGGTTGGCGTTAGGAAGGGCATCCAGCTGTAGAAACACTGTCAAACCAGACTAGAGCCTCCATGGCTCACCAGACCCTGGTTGAACCGTCCAACCCATGCTAGCATGGAAAACGGACGTTTGATGATGATGATGATGATGATGATATGTATATATATATGTGTGTGTGTAACTTGTAAACTGGAGCTTCAGTATATTCATGTAAATCCAAGTTGTATGATCAACAGTCCTACTGTCTCAGTGAATTTGTATGTAAGTGGTCGAATACTCCAGAGACACATGCACTCTTAATGTAATCCCCAGACAAAAACCATTTGGGCACAGTCTGTAAATTTCTCTCAACACAAGATTATCACAAAAGACAAAGTGAAGCACTGCACAGTGAGATCAAATCCTGGGTCTCCTTGCTACATTATATCTGCTCAGCCATGTGGGTTTCCATGTATCAGTGACTCTTATCAAATAAATCTTTTGTGTTTTCCTTATTTCTGTTTCTGCTTTAAGCACTATCAACAAATGGCCTTAAATGTATTGACAAATACACATATGTATGTTTGTGTGTATATGTGTCATCATCATCATCATCATCGTTTAGCGTCCGTTTTCCATGCTAGCATGGGTTGGACGGTTCTACTGGGGTCTGTGAAGCCAGAAGGCTTCATCAGGCCCAGTCAATTCTGGCAGTGTTTCTACGGCTGGATGCCCTTCCTAACGCCAACCACTCCGTGAGTGTAATGGGTGCTTTTTACGTGCCACCCGCACTGGTGCCAGACAGAGCTGACAAATGGCCACGAACGGATGGTGCTTTTTATGTGCCACCGGCACGAGGGCCAGGCGAGGCTGGCAATGGACACGAAACGGGGCGGTGCTGGCAATGGTCACGAAACGGAAAGTTCTCTTACATGCCACCGGCACTGGTAACACATCTGCAATTTCCATTGATCGATTTCCATTGATCGATTTCGATTCTGATCCTCACTTGCCTCAACGGGTCTTCACAAGTAGAGTTTCGACATGCCACCGGCACTGGTAATACATACGCAATTTCCATTGATCGATTTCGATTCTGATCCTCACTTGCCTCAACACGTCTTCACAAGTAGAGTTTTGTGTCCCAAGAAGGGAAGGTATGCATACGTAGGCTGGCTCCATCCCATGTAGAAGGCCACGGGTTGTGGACTCACTTGTCCTGCCAGGTCTTCCCGCGCACAGCACACTTCCAGAGGTCTCGGTCTCTAGTCATTTCCTCAGTGAGACCTAAAGTTCGAAGGTCGTGCTTCACCACCTCGTCCCAGGTTTTCCTGGGTCTGCCTCTTCCACAGGTTCCCTCAACCGCTAGGGTGTGGCACTTTTTCACACAACTATCTTCATCCATTCTCGCCACATGACCATACCAGCGCAAACGTCTCTCTTGCACACCACAACTGATGCTTCTTAGGTCCAGCTTTTCTCTCAAGGTACTTACACTCTGCCGAGTGTGAGTACCGGCATTACACATCCATCGGAGCATACTGGCTTCATTTCTAGCGAGCTTACGCATATCCTCAGCAGTCACAGCCCATGTTTCACTGCCATGTAGCATGGCTGTTCGTACACACGCATCATACAGTCTGCCTTTCACTCTGTGCGAGAGGCCTTTTGTCACCAGCAGAGGTAAGAGCTCTCTGAACTTTGCCCAAGCTATTCTTACTCTAGCAGTTACACTTTCAGCACACCCGCCCCCGCTGCTGACTTGGTCACCTAGGTAACGGAAACTATCAACTATTTCTAGTTTTTCTCCCTGGAAAGTGACGGAAGTTGGTCTCAGAGCATTTTCAGTGTTTATTGTTCCTGAGAATCTGCCACATACAAAAACCATCTTCCTAGTTAGCCTTCCTTTGACATTGCTGCATCTCTTATGTGTCCATAGCTTACACTTGGTGCATCTTATAGAGTTTCTACCTACACCTTTTCTACAGATCGAGCAGGGCCATCTACCTGAAGGTGTTTGTGATTTGTCTACCTTCCTACTGATTACGACTTTGGTTTTAGCTAGATTGACTCTGAGGCCCTTGTGTATGTGTATATATTTATATATATCACATAAATATGAATCCACGAATGTATATATAAATATACATATATATATATATATGGAAAAAAAAAGTCAAGGTAGAAAATACTATAATAATTTTATAAAAAACATTTCTGTAGTTGTTTCGGTCAGTGAGACTTTTTCAACCCTAAGTGTGGAAAAAAATTAAATTTTGGAAACATTAAATGAAAAGTTTTGTAAAAGAATATGTGCATAGTATTCAAATACAAGGGGCATTTTCCTTGTTTCTGTCTGTCTTTGTCTCTCTTGTTTACTCTTGTGGGTTCGAAATATATGTATATATGTATATGTGTGTATATGTATATGTGTATATGTGTACATATGTATATTGTCATTGTAGTTACATTCTTTCTTCTAATCTGTTAGTCCTTTGTTGTTGATGTAGGTCTTTAAATTAATTAGCAATTACTTCAGCATCACCATAGCAATACATTTTCTTTGATGTATTTACTGAAATAAATATGTTTAACCTTTAACTTCATTGAAATTCTAACAACAAATTATCAAGAATAAAATCATCTTGGCAATCTGAACATTCCAGAACAACTGTGAGAGTTTGACATCTGCTTTGTTTAAATTTGCCTTTGCTTCTGCCTCTCTGTCAAAGTCACTCCATCGAATTGATCAAAAGTTATATCTCTCATCATTGATTGAAATAAATCTCTCTTTCTTGCTGTGGGAAGTCTTCTGCTCAATCTCTTGACCTTTCCAACCCCGGCACAAACTTTTGTTTATCTTACTCTACATCAATGGCAATCACCTCCATTCATTCATTGTTAACTTTAATTCAATTGATTTCAAGTTTAGCTGCAGTTCCATCATATTTGGTTGTGGAGGAAACAAGCCACACGTAAAGAATATCTGGTGAAATTTGACCCTATCTCAGCCACACTGAAGTAGGATTCAAACACTGCAGTTGTAAAATAACATATTTATCAATATTATAATGCAGCCCTGCTAGCAGCACTTTATGGTAGTTATTGGAAAATAGAACTGGTGCACACAGCAGGAGCATCATAAAATTGATTAATGTTTCATAAATTTGTAGCATTCAATTCAAGAAGTTCCAGTGTGTGAAATTCAGTTGGGGTAAACACTCCCTTGGTGTTTATTTCCCTTAGATTTTACACAGGAGTTTGTAATGAACATGAAGTAAGAAAAATAAGAAATTACTGGCACATTTTAAAAGATAAAAAGACAAACGCTGTATTAAATTTTTCAAATTTAGAATTAAAAAATGAAAGTATTGCTTAATGTGTTTAATTCATCACATTTATGATTAGCAAAATTATTAGAAGAATGTTTTTGAAAATTCTTAAGATTTACTATGAATTTTCTAAAACTTAAAATAACATTTTAAAAACTTTTCAGCACAGCCAGGTACCCCTAGCTCTGCATCAATATGTAGTACCATACAATTAAAGAATCGCTTCACTAAATATACATTAGTTTCACCTCAACTAACGAGGGAGTTTTTACATGATTGTTTGACTTGCTTGAAACAGCAAATAAATTTCCTTTTCAGTCCCAGTCTGCTGTCTTAAATTGATATAGGATGCCCATGGCTAGGTGACATTTGATCAGAGGCCTGGTCTGTTATAGCTGACTTGGGGTTAAACAACAATTCTAAATTCACAGTAAGAATATAAAACTTTCAATAACATTCCCGTATCATAATGGTTTCAAATTTTGGTACCAGGCCAATAATTTTAGGGGAAAGGGCAAATCAATTATATTGACCCCAAAATTCGTCTGGTATTATCATAAGGATGAACGATAAAGTTGACTTCAGTGGAATTTGAAGTCAGAATTGAAAGAACAGGCAGAAATTTTACTAAGAATTTTGTTTCTTACATGCCAACAATTCTTCCAGCTTGCTATCTTAATATTGTGATACACCTCTAGCATAATTCATTTTATAATATGCACAAGGCCTGGAATTTCAGGAGAGAGTCAGTTAACTGACACCTATTGAAAAACCAAATTAACCTTAGTGGAATCTGAACTCAGAATGTAAAATGCCAGAAGAAATAACCCCCCCCCCCCGAAAAATGTCCACTATGCTAACCATCTTGCTATCTTGATATTATGACATACCTCTAGCACAGTGGTTCACAAACATTTTTATCTATCGACCTCTTTAGTTCATATTTCACTTCAGTTGGTCCTTTTACCCATTTGATGTTTTAAAATATCCTTTAAAATTTTTATTATCAAATATTATAAGGAATTGTATTTAAAAAATTGTAAAAATATGTAGTGTATTGTAGATGTATAAATTTAAACTAAAAAAAAAATCTTATATGAAGGGCTATATGGATCCCAGTTGAGAAGTACTGCTCTAGCATAAGGAACCATTCAACTCACAACTATCATCCCCACAACTGTGATGATGGCATGTTCCCATTTTCCCACATTTTTTCAAGCCTAATTGATTAATTTATATTTTAAATGGAGGAATTAAAATCACAGTCAATGAACACACAGATCAGAAATCAAATCTACAGTTTTAATAATATTGATTTGTTATAAAAAAAATATATAGATTATAAAGTAATTTTTTAAATGTAAATATTTAGTAATATTAGGATGTTTATCTATCCAGATGTATAATTTTGTATAGAGACATAGTTTTTAAATATTGTATTCAAACTACTAAATAAATATTTGGTCTGAATAAGTTTTGTTGATTTAATTCTTTAAGCCAAATATATCCATGAAAATAATCTCATATTTTTTCTCTTTTAATCCTTAAACTTTTCCATAGTTTGACCTGGAAAAAGCGCTTGTATTCTTGGTCCTCTTGAGTCATCGTCAAAGACTAATGAAGTTGATACAGCTGAAGATCTTCCAAAGGTTTTATGTTCTGGCAGAGAAAGAATGGATCGAGTGGTTGGTGCAAAACTATGCAGGAAAGGTTTGGGCAATAAGGAAGTGTAGCATGGGATCAGCCTGTTCTAAAAAGCAGAGGCCATTGCAGTAGCTGTAGAAGGTATTGAAGGAGTAAACATCCTTGTAAATCTGAGGTTGACAAGCATTGGTCAATACCTCCATGTCAGTCAGTTGGGAACCACTTTATCTTTTATTGTTTGGATGTCAATGTTTACTGCTGTAGCCACAGCAGCAGCAAAATTGTCCCAGATGCTGAAGTAAATTTTATCACTTTTAGCCGTAGGTGTTCCCTCAAATTGCAGTTTTTTTATTTACTTTATTAAAGAGGTGTTATTTGGTAATAACAAGTAGTCATGAAGCCATGAAATATCCATGTCTTAATGTAATCAAGGAAAAAGCTATAAAGCATGAAGGCATGAAATAACCATAACATGTGGTCTTCATGTTGTGATGAAACAGCTATGTCTACACGCAAACATGAAACAATAATATCTTCATGTGATCATGAAGCAATGACATCTCTAACATGTACCCATTTAGCAGTTATGCTTAATCATAGAATCTATGATCTCTTGGATAGTTTCTCCAAGATTATGAGGTTGAATGGTTTTGGGTGGTAATCTGATAGTTTTGCTTTGTGTGTTATTGTCCATCTCATTGTTGTATTGGGTGATGGTTTGGTTCTGTAACATGTAATTATGCAAACCTCTGTGAATCTGGTCATGGGTGTAGATGAAAAGGAATGTTTAACAGATAGGAACATGTGATGGGGACAATAACAGCAAAGACGACGATGACAGCAATGACAATTATGAAGGTGACAATGGTGATGATGAAGATAATACGATGACAATAAGGAAGATTTCAAGACAAGGGGGAATGTCACCACCAGTAATCCTGTCATTGCTTATCATGATGATGATGATAAGTTTGACAGCAGTGGTAGTGATAGTGACCATGGTGGTGAAGAAAGGGAGGCAAGGTGACATCGATAATGATGTTGGTGATGGTATTGTTGCTGCTGCTACTGATGATGATGATGGTGGAAGGGAGGTTACGATGAGGACAACGATGGCTGCAACAATGGTACTAACAGTTAGAATGACATCAATAGACAAGAGAACAAACATGAAAGAGCAAAGCCAAACAATGATGATATCGATGAGCAATAATTACTGCGTTGAGGATGAACAAGGGAGAGAGGAATGGGTTGATGATGATGATGATGGTGATGACTGTTGCAGTGGTGATGATGATGACCGTTTAATAAATTCCCTATTCAATTCCTACTAAAAGACACCGCCACTCACAGAGTATAAAACACCTCACCAAATGCTGGCTTTAATCAATGGAACCTTCCTAAGACATTGATCACCCATGTGTTAAATTTGTTCCATTACAGTCCTTGTCAATCCCACAATCCTCTCCTTAGTCTTTCTTTTCTCTCTTTCTTGCTGGAGCTCAAAAACAACAGAACTTTTTCCAAACGAGTTCACTGAAAGTCCCATAACTGTCATTTCATCTAAAACACGTTATCATTTTATCCTGATTCCCTCTATAGACCCTAGGGAACGATCTAAAAGCCTCACCTCCTTCTATAACCTTCATGGCATGTCATAAACATGATTTGCAAGGTTTTAAATGAAAACAGCATAATTCTCTGGAGCCCTTGGAATTACCGAAGCCATAAAGCTTTTGTATTACTTAATACACTACAAGAATGGAATGGTATTGCTGACAATTGTTACATAATGGACTTCTCTCCCACATGAAAGTTTCTAATGATAGCAATTTAGAATTCACCTACAACCACTACCATTATTGTAATAGTTCCAATATTAATCAGAAAAAGGGATGCAAATTGGTAAAAGGGTGTGCTGAAGGAAAGAGAGAAATACTTTTGTTCTTGCAATGGTTTGCTTGTAATTAATTGATTCATGACCCATCCATTAGCAGATAATGGCAGAGGGATGGTTCTGGAAGGAAAAAAAGAAAAACCAGAAAATTTGTGAATATGGAACCTGGTTTGATAAGCAGTTTCCTTCAGACAGCTACATAGAAAGGAAACTGAGATGAAGGTTGATGTGCATGGAGTAAGGTAGAAAGCTATCTCTTGTAATTAGAGAAGAGATTCAGAGTCTTATATGAGAGTTCCCTTTTTTTATTTTATCTTCATTTATTTATGATTTGCTTGGAAATTAATATTTTTTCCCCTTTCCTATGAGAAGATATCAAGAATAAATGTCAAATACCAAATAAGGAAATTGCTCTATCTAACATAACTTGACTCACAACTCATTTCATTTCCACTCCCACAAAAGACAAATTCACAAACAAACATACATGTACAAAAACACTTACATACATACACCAAACACACACACACACATATACTTGCAATAAACATATATACACTAATTCACAAAGACATACACATGTCCAAAGACACATGCAAATATGCACACCACAAACACAAATGCAATGTTTGTTCAACATTCGGTCAACCTAATTTAATTGTAGAACAACAACTGGACGATGTTAGAAAATATCACATATTCTTAATTAAGCTAATTTCATTAGTTTATTCAACTGACATTTCTCATTGGCAACATCTTTCTGCCTTCATATTTCATGATGAGAGAAATCATGTAAACTGTTTTATTTCATTTTTTAAATTTTTGTTACTCTGTGACTCCTCTGACTTTAGTCAGAGAAAGGCTTGCAGGAACAAACACTGGCAGTACCATTTTCAAACATGAGCAACACATGATTTTAATCTTCAGTCTTTAGCAACTAATAGTCATCATCATCATACCCCTCGTCATCATCATTTTAACATCCACTTTTCAATGCATGCATGGGTTAGATGAAGTTTATGGGGACAGATTTTCTCTGGTTAGATGGCCTTTATTCTGCTGGCCCTCACCTATTTCCAAAGATGGTAATATTTCTCTGTGGCCAGACATCATAATAATTAATTACATAGACATGAGGCCAGATATCTTTGCAGAGGACAGCTTATTAAATATCACTCTCACTACCACAATTTAACTGGTATATTATTTTATCAACCCTGGGAAAATGACAGGTAAATTCAGTCTCATCAGGATTTGAACACACAATGCAAAGAGCCATGGGTATCAGCTTCAAGGTATTTTATCAAATGCCTTAGCAGTTCTGACAACCAACTGTACCCCCACCCTAATAATAATAATAATAATGATAATAATAATAATAATAATAATAATAATAATAATAATAATGTTTCTAACATAGACACAAGTGCAGAGATTTGGAGGGGAGGGAACAATTGAGAATCTGTAATAGGTGCAGCCATGGCTTCATGGATATGGAATTTCCTTTGTGATCATGTGGTTTTGAGTTCTATTCCATTGTGCGGCACTTTGGGCCTGTCTTGTATTATATCCTTGGCTTGATCGATGCACACCAGTGGATTTGGCATATGGAAACTGTTTGGAAGCTCATGTTTACATTCTTCACTTTGCATGGAAGTATTGATTTACAAACAATGGCTTTCATTGGCATTCGTTGTCAGCAAAGATGAATGGAAAAAACACAGGTGAGGGTTAATCTCAGTAAGGATATCCAGCTATAAAATGAAACTTCAATGATATGTATTCATCTAACCCATGCTAGCATGGGAAAATGGATGTAAAAGGAAGGAATGAATGAATCTCAGGAAAAAAAAGATCAACTTTTCAAGAGACTGTGACTAATTTATACAATCAACCTCAGTATAAAGCTGGTATTTCTTTTATTAGATTTAGAAGAAAAGAAATTCAAAATCAATTTTCGTATTAAACCATATTTAATGTTCTTAAATTTATTTAGTCATGATGCAATTTAATAACTTCAACTTACAACCCCAAATACTTTCAGCAAGTCACTAACAACAGCACCACAACCATTTCAGGAGCCATTTATCAGCTTTGTCAGGTAGAAATCTTGCCATCACATAAGCTGATTATTGGAATCTTTCCTCTAATTTCTGTAAATCATATAACCAAATTCCTAGCTGACAAATGAGCTAATTATGTCTTGAGACTGGTCCTAGAATTGTAATCCTTAGCGTGTTAAAATCCATTAAGGGTTATAACCCTAATATTATGATCTTAAAGCAACACCAATACTAAATATATCCTAACCATTAAATATAGCTTTACATATTAAATTATATAATAATAATAATGCTTCAGCAAAATAACACTCCATATAATATTGTTAATATTTACTTTCATTGTCTATCACTTGTTGGATATTATATATATCATTGCCAGCTTTTCGATTGTGGTTGGAAGCACCTATTTTCATCAGTCTAATTACAGCATGATGTACAGGGTACTGTAATGATCAAGCATCTAGCTCTGGTTACAAGATCCATGGAGGAATTTGAACTCAAAAATAACTTTCTCTACAGCCATGATTCTCAATGTGGGGTGCATGCCCCACCGGTGGAGTATGGTAATATTTTAGTGGGGCATGCATAGAGTTATGCTGAATTTTTATACCTTTTGTACACAATGTTTAGTACACCTATAGAGAAAGGGGACAATTTGAGAATGAGTTCTTAATTTTATCAAATTTTGGATACTTTAGAAACAACAAGTCATTTTCATATTGTTCATCAGATCTGATATCACTAAAGAGGGAACAGATTATTTCTTTCGATTTAGTGGTGTGTAGGTTATTACAAACACATATGTGCATGTGTAGTGTTTGTGTGTGAGTGTATGTGCGTGTGTGTGTGTGTGTGTGTGTGTGTGTGTGTGTGTATGTAGGATAGAACTGGTCAGTACTGAAAGAAATGCCATCGTAATTCCCTATGGAGAAATAAACTGGAGACGAACTTACATGCATGGGTGTGTCTAAGAGTATTAACTCTTTTATCTCTGGCAACAGTGAGGGATGAAAGAATTGAATGGTGTGAAATGGGTTGAAATGGAGCGAAAGTAAGGGGTAGCATCAGTGAAGGAATAAAAAGAGGCAGAAAGAAAGAGGGAGGCAGATGGGAATTTATGGTACTGATAATGCAAACATGCACACAAACGCACACATATATATGAACAGAGATGAAAATTAACAGGTCATTTTATTCCCACCAGTCAGAATTCAGCAAAAAGGTAACACAAAACTTCCATCATTGATACAAAGGGTTTTGCAGCTGAGAAGATTCATGGAATATATATATATATTTTTGTTTTGGGGCTTATTTTCCGAAAGTTAAAACTGAAATCTTTTTTGAAGATTCAAAGGCATAAATACAGATTACTGCACGCCACCCCATGATCATAACTCAGAAAAATGGATATTTTTAATGAAATTTTCTACGAATATGTGTTATATCATGGACATAACTATAGATTCCTGCCCCCACCCCGACCTTGGATGATCATAACTTTCAGAAAAATGGATATTTTTTAATTGTTTGCCCCCAAAATTCTTATGTTCTCTGAATCTACATAGTCCGAGGTATATTTGTAGAAAATTTCATTAAAAATTATCTATTTTCTTGAAAGTTAAGACGAATTGAAGTAGACGCCAGTGAATTTTCTGAAATTCCCCACCCACCCCCTCCTAAAATACTTTCCCCAGAAGTTTTGCATTTGTGGAATCTACATGATATAGCAAATATTCGTAAAAAGTTTCATTAAAAAATATCCATTTTTCTGAAAGTTATGATCATCCAAAGTCAGTGGGGGGCAGGAATCTATAGCTATGCCATATCATGTTAGATTCCGAATATACAAAATTGGGGGAAAGTATTTTAGGAGTTGGGGTGGGGAATTTCGGAAAATTCACCGGAGTCCTCTTCAATTCGTCTTAACTCTCAAGAAAATGGATATTTCTCTACAAATATACTTCAGACTATGTAGATTCCGAGGACATAGGAATTTTGGGGGAAAATAATTGGGGACTAATTTTGAGAGCTGTTCCCCAATTGCGGGTGTTTCTGAACAAGTCATTCATATTTCTTTCATTTTCTCCGTTTGTGCATCCATAGATTTCTCCTGAAGCAACAAACAGGCAATGAAGGCAAATGAAGCCCTCACCAGTTGCTAAAAATAACAGCTAAAGGTACGGTACACAGCTAAATGTTATGAAGACGACTTATCTGTTACATACGGTTTTTTTTCTTCTCTTTCAGTAAATTCCCAGGTAAACGTTTCTAATAGAAAGGCAGAAGACACCAGAAGCAAAAATAAGGAATATATACGCACAATTAAATATAAAAGTGTAAAGCATAATTTGTTAAATAATCTCGGTTAATTTGGTAAATTTTTATATTAACACCCGCACGATTTTCAATAAGAAAAAAAAACTCGTTTTTTTTTTCTTTGCGTGGGATCAAGTACTCTGCTCTCCTAGTATGCTGCAAATCCCTTACTTTGGTTCGGAAGAAGTGGGGACCCCTGCCCCATCCTAAAATCATTGGAATTTTTTCCTTTCTTTTCGTTGAATGAATTCCTGTGACATCCTAATATGCTACAAAACCCTTTTTGGGGTCCGAAAAACGGGGTGGAGTGAGGTGGAAACCTAAGAAATTTCACCCCCACCCCATTGATCTTTTCACCTCAACGATTTTCACTAAAGAAAAAAAATGATAAAAATCGAGCCCAAACTAATTTTTGTGCATATGGGCGGAGGGGAGAAACATGAACAATTTAAAATAAATATATCTTAATTGTGGTGTGAGAAAGTATATATATTCTGATGTTAAAATATAGTATCTTTCAAAAACATCTTAAATTTATAGTCTATATCTAGTGTATTTAAGAAAAAAACATTTTACAGAAATAAATTTTCCAGAGTCTGAATTACATGGTTCGTTATTAAATATCCCCGCCCCCCACCATTTTTCCTGAGAGCGAACGATTCTTAGAGGTATTTATAAAAAAAAAATTTCCTGAAAGTTATGGGGGGAAAAACTCTAATCTTGTGAATTTTCCGAAGCCTTCCCACCCCTGTTGCTTCCCCTTTTTGTTTTCATATTCGTTTCCTACATATTTTTTTTTTTTACATCTGTTGCACTATATATATTTTTTTATTTTGTTTCTGGTTAATATGGTAAACATTAACCAAATTTTGGATAACAAAAATTAAATTTTTCCTTCCAATTAAATTGTGATAAAGTTTATAAATTATTATTATTTACCAAGCTAAAACTTAAAGTATGAATTGGTTTTTTTGATATACGATGGTTTAACCCTCTAGTTACCATATTTCTCTTAAGATAAACTGCATTTATTTCTGTTAGTTTTCATAATAAAGAATAATAAAGAATTTAGTAAAAATATAGAATTTAGTAAATAAAGAATTTTGTAAAAAATAATAAAGAATTTAGTAAAATCATTTTGTCATTATCAAGCTAGTATTTGAAACATAAATTAACTCATAATTTTGATGAAAGATTTTAATTTAGATTATTTAAACCGGCCAAAAAATTCTATCTGCATAATGCTCAAACCAGCCAGATCTGGCCCCCCACCCTTACCCTATGGTGTCAATCTAAAAATAAATAGTCGCCTCATCAAAATCCCACAGCTGTGAGATGATGCATGATTAATACAAGACAATTGAATAAATAAGCATTATATTTAACAGAATAATCTGAATGCTACAGATGGGTGTGTACAAAGCAAATTAATGATTCTACTCTTCCCATCCACTCCTGCTTGAGATTGGTGCTTTATCTCTCAACAATACCAAAAACATAGAGCAAAGCTGATTTCAGTAGGATTTGATCTCAGAATGGAGGGAACAGAAATATCATCACACAACCCTCTAACACCTCTACCACTTCAACTCATTAATTACATTGATACAGCGGTAGTTAATTTGAACACACTGCAGGTTTTGATATTTTAACAAGATAATGGAAGGTGGTCATATAAGCAGCAGGATAGTAAGGTACCACATCATGGCTATCATTAGAAGTGAGCAGCACTCAGAGAAGCAGATACCATACCTTCATTGATTGGGTTATATATTCATGTTGTCATTAGCTGACATAAACACCTTCATCATCATCTTCATCATCATCAAAATTTAACGTCCGTTTTCAATACTGGCATGGGTTGGGCAGTTTGACTGAGGTCTGGAAAGCCAGTGGCTGCACCAGGCTCCTGTCTGATCTGGCAAGGTTTCTATAGCTCGATACCTTTCCTAATGCCAACCACTCCAAGAGTGTAGTAGTTGCTTTTTATGTGCCACCAGCACAGGCGTCAGTCAGGTGGACCTGGCATCAATCACGTTCGGACAGTGCATTTTACATGCCACTGGCACAAGAGCCAGTCAAGGGGCACTAGCTTCAGCCATGTTTAGATGGTACTTTTTACGTGCCACCAGCACAGGAGCCAGTCAGGCAGCTCTGGCATCGATCACGTTCAAATAGTGCTTTTTACGTTCCACTGCCATGAGAGCCAGTCAGGGGGCACTGGCATTGGCTACATTTGGATGGTGCATTTTACGTGCCACTGGCACAAGAGCAAGTCAAGAGGCACTAGTATCATCAACTACTGGATGGTACTTTTTATGTGTTACTGGCACAGGAGCCAGTTAGGCTGACCTTGGTAAAATATTGAAACTGTGACAGCTGGAGAGTGACAAGGCAGCACAAGCACTCACTCAGTTGGTACTCATTTACAGGTGAGTGCAGATGAAAATAAATTAATGTGAAACGGAGTGTCTTGCTCAAGGATACAGTGCACCAAATAGCCATGGGTCAAGTTCCAAAGCAATACGCCCTTGCCACAGACAGATGGCTGTACTGATTCTGGTAGAGGCATATCTGACTGAATTAACCCTATTATGTGACATTTATTTATTGATTTGTCAATGGCTTCGGGGATGCACAGATAAGGGCAGCATTCATGGATGTTATAAGCAGTGTCTGAGACTGGTGAGATGAAGGAAGGAAGGAAAGCAAGAAGACATCCTCAAAACCTGCCTGTCTTCATGGTAAGAAGTTATTAATAGCTCATACTTTAATATAGTTCACATTAAATGGTATTTATCTCTCACTAGATGGAGTAGTTTTGTTGGTCCTACCTTAAAGTAACAGTAAACTCTGTCTGTCTATAGATATAGAGATAGACAGATAGATAAATAGATAGATATAGACAAAGATAGATAGATTTTTTTTGCTGGTAATTGAGCAGTAATTTTGTAAAGCTAAAGTCAACTAACTGCAGGTATTTCCACCAATCAACTTTGGCTTTGAAATTTTCCATCTTCACCCATCCACTGTTATTGCTGACTCATACCTCTCTCATGGACACACCCATACTGATTCCCTTGGTGCAAATATCTGTTTTCCTTTGACATCACAATGACAGCACTATTGTTTATGATGAATAATTATTTTTGTATTTAGATATCTCAGATTTCGGTTCATCTGTCAACTGACCAATTGTTCTGTTGTTACAATATTCCGAAGGACAGTAACTATGATGTCGTTTAGGGTCCCTTAAACCGAGGGAAGGAAGCTATACACAGAGAAAGTCCCAAGCCTCATTTATGTAATGTAGAGGAAAGTGATCAAGACCTTTGGCATCTTGCTGTACTTGAGCAGTTATAAAGCCAAGTGAAATCATTACCGTTGCCAGTGCCAAGAGCATGTAAAGGGTACCCATGCTGGTAACTTGTAAAAGGCATCTGTGCAAGTGACAAGCAAAAGGCACTCGTACTGATAACACATAAAAGGTACCTCTGCCAGTAACATGTAAATGGAACCCACTACACTCTTGGAGTGGTCGGCATTAGGAAGGGCATCCAGCTTTTGTAACCATACCAAATCAGACTGGAACCTGGTACAGCTCTCCGGCTTACCAGTTCTAGTCAAACCATCCAACCCCCTCAATCATAGAAAATTGGATGCTAAATAATGATGATGGTAGTGGTGATGATGAAATTAACTGATATTTTCTATATCATTTGAGCAATGCAAAAGTTCACTCTTGATGTGTTGAACCTTTTTGGTAGATTATTTCAGTTGGCACCACACAACCTTTGTATCTATTGGCATGCATTGCTTTTGTTTCAACTAGTCTTGAAAATAAAGAAGAATTTAGTAAAAAGAAACTTGTTATTAATAAGCCGGTGTGTGGAACAAATAAACATGAAATTTTGATTAGAGGTTTCAATTGAGATCACTTTTGAATAGGGAGCTTGTATCTCAGAACCCTGAGCAGTGTCATGTATGTTGGGATCAGAGGTTAAAGTCTAACAGATAAGGGAAATAAACTCAATGGCATTGGACAATATCTATAAATATATAAGTATAGGCAAGTAATGTGTAGAAATGAAGTTGAATCAATGTTGAAAAGTGAAAGAAGCAAAAAAAAAAAAAAAAAAAAAACCGTGAGATTCTTTCAAATTACTTTCTGCTGTTTTAAATTCACAGCTCATCAGTCAAAAAGTCTTATGCATTACAAATTCAAAAACCACTCCATTTCTACCTGCTATACAAATACACAACCTCATTTTCACACCTACTCATAACACACAGACACACACACACACACACACACACACACACACACACATATATATATATATATATATATATATATATATGAATATATATGTGTATATATGTGTGTGTGTGTATATATATATATATATACACACACATATATACACATGCACATACACACATGCACACATGCATGCACACACAGTTATAGTATCTTGCCTATTTGCATAAACCTCCCGCTAAAAATTCTGTTTTAAACGACAACTTTCACTTTCAACATTTAGCTTATTTGTATTAGAATTTGTTTTCTTTGCTTTTCTTTTTTGCTTCTTTTTTCTTTCTTCTTTACCATTTCTACTATTTCTGGAGATTCAGCAGACATTAGTTAGAGAAAGCAGCAAACATATATTTATAAAATCATAGATGATTTATGAGGAACCAGATTGGGAATTTAGTGAAAACTTTTAAGTTTTGAGGTCATTAATAATAAATGAATATCCACAAATAATTTCATAAAAATGCAACGAAAATCACTTTGAAAACAATTTAAGATTTCAATTCATTTTCATCTTGTTTTGTTTTACAAGTGAATTGGTTGTTTATAGGAAACTTTTGTCTTTACCGATTCTGAAATCTGATTTATGGAACTTTGGAAAAAAATCTAAATCATCTTATTGGAAATATAATTAATGCAACATTCTTGAAATGATTTATTTTCCATATTTGTCATTTTTCGAGTTTTCCTTCTTCCTTCTCATTTAGTTATGTCATTATAGGATTTTATTCCAGTTCCTGCAACCAGGAATTGATAATCGGCTATCTTCATAGACAAGAGTCTAAAGTGATAGTCTTTTGGCTAAAAGCTGAACTCTGTAAAATGTTGAATTAGAGAGAGAGAGCGAAAAAGAGAGAGAGAGAGAAAAAGAGAGAGGCAGAAATAGAAAGTCAGAAAAGAGAGAGACAGAGACAGAATGAGAGAAGAGTAAGAAACAGAGAGATAAGGGGTGACAGAGAAATAGAGGGGGGAAAAGAGAGTGACAGAGAGAGAAGGGTGATAGGGAGGGAGAGTTAATTATTAGTTATATTTCAACAATATTCCGGCTGTGTTCGATGTGATCTTGTTAAAAGAGTAAAGAAATATATATTCAAAAGGGATTCTAAGAATCCATCTTGCAGTATCTCTTAAGATCAACTGTAGAAGCCAGCAAGCAGTAAGTGGGTCATAGCCCCAAAATGGGCCACTAACCGGTTTTTAGTGGGCTGCAAAATTTTCTAATTGAATTAAAGCTTTTCTTAGCCACTCTGCTGTTGATGGTAATTAGCATTTGTGGATGAAGATTTGTGCAATTTTTGTTTTTTTAAATTTTGAGAATGATAGGTATATTGTGTGTTGAGAAAAATACTTTGTTGGTATATTTAGATGTAAGATATGCTAAAATATATGTGTGTGTGTTTGTGTGTGTATGTATTTGTGTGTGCGTGTGTGTGTGTGGCCATGGATAAAAAAAAAAGTATTGAATGTGGTTTTCACATAAAGAAGGTACTATGGCTTTGTCAAATCACATTTTCAGAATTTTCTTAGAATCCTGTCATTGTTTCAATTTTACTAGATCGCTGCCGTTGTTTCAATTTCCTGCAATACACCAAAATAAATATTACCGTCATCTGGAGAGTAGGAAATTCCTCATTGTTAATCACGAAACATAATTCAGTAGAAATTCCAGACAGAAATCTATTACAACAGAAATTCACTAATATTTGTATTGGCAAGTCATGCCATAAGTGTTACAGACATATTTAGCTTTGATTATTGGTTAAAGATTACTTAAATACACCCCATTTGGTAATATATCCATTATTTTGAAGACGTGATGTTGTACTCTTCACATTTAATCTATTGGATGGAAATTGTGTTGAAAGACCAATCCAAACATCATTGGTTTTCTTTTGAAAGTGAGAGAACTAGTAATTAAGGAATTAATGAATTAGGGTAACTGTATATGTCCATTATTTAATTTGTTCCTAGACAAATTGATTTCAGATATGAACACATGAATATACACTTAAACCAGCTCTAGATCTTTGGATAAAGACAGCGAAATGTAGATTTTTAATGCCATAAGGTTGGTTAGTTCAAACATATATCTGCATACATTGTGCATGCCACTGTCTGAATGTATTTATGTTATGTATTTATATATTTATCGAGGTTTATTTTTTAATGTGATACTAATTTATAGATTTTTGTCCAATCAAATATTACATTCAGCTTATCTGGTTAAAGCTTTAGTGAATAAAACGATATTATTGATCAATTGTTGAGATATTAATAACTTGAATAACTAACAACAACATATGGCTAGTTAGCTTGAAAGGAATTATCTTAGCTTTATATCTACCTATTTAACTGGCAACATATCTATTAGTATGGCTAACCATCTACCAGTGATTCTCAATTTGTGTATGTTAATATGTATTTGCTCTCGTGTGTTTGTGTATATGTGTGTGTTTGTGTGTATGTTTGTGTGCGTGTGTGTGCAAGCATGTGTGTGTCTGTGTGTCTCAGAGGACCACAGTATATTCAATCACATTATATTGTATGAATAAGACTTTGTACATGCTTTTGCATGTTATACTACAGCTATTTATATGATATGCTATCAGACTATATACAATTTTTTGCATGTTATGCCACAGCTAATCATGTGATATACTATCAGATTGTTCATAGGGTGTTTTATACTATCAGAATATGTACAGGTTATTTCTGCATGTTATATCATAGATATTTGCATGATATGCTGTCAGATTGTTCACAGGTTGTTAGGTATATTATACCACAGTTAATTATGTGATATGCTCACACCCTATATATATATACACACGTTATTTGTCTATGTTTTTCTAGTTGTACCACAGTTAACCATGTGTTATGTTATCAGCTTGTCTGTTTGTCAATAGGGTGCTCCTGTATGTTATACCACATCTAACCATATGATATACTCTTTGGTTAATCACTACTTACAAGGGTTTAAAGGTTGCAGGGATGGCTGGGTGGGAAAATAGTTTGCTTCACAATTGTGAGTTTCTGCTTTCATTCCCACAGGACAGCATCTTAAGCAAGTGTGTTTTAAAACAGCCTTGAATTGACTCAAAACTTGTGAATGAAATTAGATAGATGGAAACTGTGTGGAAGCTTGTTCTATAAATCCTGAATATAATTCAAAGCTCCAGCTTCACATATGAATTCTTCATACTCATTTATCCTGAGAATTACATTGAGTACATATGTCTAAGGAATACTCAACCACTAACATGATAATTTAATGAGTAGGTAATTTAGTTAATTAAACAGCTGAATGACACAGAGTTCATCATCCCATTATTATCACATTTGGTTTTAATCAGAGTTTTTTGTCACAGTATCTTTTACTAGGTACAGACATGGATGTGTGGTTATCAAGTTAGCTTCCCAGTTGTAGCCTTCTGGGTTCAGGCCCACTGCATGGTACCTTGGGAAACTGCTTTCTTTTATTAGTTCAACTGGCCATTGAAAGTGGATTTGGTGGCTGAAGCTCGTGTGTGTTTGTGTGTGTGTGTGTACATATATTAATACATACAGATATATATCAGATGTATATATATTTATCCTAAGTCTTGGCTTGGCTTTGCGAGTATAAATTTACAGAAGAGAGCATCCACATCTGTACATCTGTTGTGTGCTTGATGATGCCTGACAGTTCCAATTCGGCACAGACAGACACAACCATATGAAGAATTTTACTAAAAACTTCATTTTTATACATACATACACACATACACACACATAAATAAAATAAATATATATATATATATGTCCACACTCACAAATCAATACATACATAACTTTATATATACATGTGTGTGCAGCTGAAAGATAGATAAAGAGACAAATAGATCAATAGTTTTATATTGAGAAACAAATATTTATATATGTATGTTTGTGTGTGTGTACTTATACATGTGTGTGTGTGTGTGTGAGAGAGAGAGAGAGAGTATAATCATTTTAAAAGCACTTATACAATATACATCACTTTATCAGAACATGCATCTATGCATTAACTCATACACAATTACCTAAACAAATACACACACACACACTCTCTCTTTAGTACACATACACACAAGCACACAAATACACACACGATTATAAATATCAAAACACTAACAAGAAAAAAACAAAATTTTCTACTGATAAAGCCATAATCAGATAAAATAATTTAAAAGTTTGATTGAATCACCCAAGATCTGACAAATTGCCAATATGGTAAAGTCTGTTACTAAATATATCTGCAATTTTCCACAGACTTCATGCTTGGAATTATTAATTGGTCAACATATATTGATGATATTATGGTCCGTCATTACCAGCCCCGCAGTTCTTTGAGTCATAAACCATTCTCTACGTGAAATTGACCCAATAAATGTCTTGTGCATCTACAGTCATACATCACGTACAGAAACGTTCTGTTAAAAAATGACGGAATTGTACTGGCAGTATCTTTGTAGACAATCTGAGTAAAATCGGTTGCAACATTCTCCAGTAACTTAATTTTCAGGGGAAAAGATTATTTATTTATTTTTTAACCTTATTTTATTTTTTTATTCGCGTCACACCCACCCCCATCTCATACAAAGTCAATATAAACTAAATTCCCACACAGAGGGAGATATATGCATGTGCATGTGTGTGTATATGTATTATATATATATATATATATATATATATATATACACATTTATTCTTTTACTTGTTTCAGTCATTTCATGGTGGCCATTCTAGAGATTTACACATGTATGGATATATATATGCAGTCACACATATATTTATATATACACATGCATGTATGTATGTATATATATATATATATATATATATATATATATATATATATATATCTTGTTTCACTGATTTGACTGTGGCCATGCTGAGAATGTGTATATGTATATATATTTAGACATATATGTGTGTGTCTATATATATATATATATATATATATATATACATATGTATACACACACACGCACACTCATGTATACACATATATATTACTCTAAATTTTTCTGTGACTCAAACGTTGCCGAAAGTACCAAAGAATTAAGGAACAGAGAGGGTGAGAAAGAGAGAGAGAGGGGGAGGGAGGGCGAACTCTCCATAAAAATGATTCTGACATGCAGAAAGAGAAAGTAGAAAAAAGAGGAACAATAATGGTAAATGTGTATTTCTTTGTTTAATTGAGTTTATTTTGTGAATAGTCAATATCCCAATTCTGCCATTAACATTCGAGTCATTCTATTTGTGATTTGAATTTGATTCTAAGAATTTGATTCTAAGAATTTGTAGTCAATTAACCATTTTGCCGACAATGGATGACTGAATCAAATAGGAATGGCATCTTCATGTTTTTTTTTACTTTTTCTATTTTTTTGGTTGTCTTTTAGCTTATTTACTTGAGCTGGCTGCAATAGTAATAATAATAATAATAACAACAACAACAACAACAACAATAATAATAATAACAACAACAACAATAATGATAATAATAATAATAATAATAATAATAATAATAATAATAATAACAATAATAATAATAAATAGAAATAAATAAAGGAATGGTTACTGAAAAAATACAAAACAATTGAATTTGTATTCCATAAAATAGAGGAAGTTAAGTAAGTTATTTCTTTTAACAGATCACATAAAACATTGAGAAGAATGGTAACATTTTTGCCAGGGAATCCCAGAATAATGGAACATGTGTAGGAAGAGGCGGGGTTAAGTGTAACAAAATTTCCAGTAAAATATTTCTCCAAGAGTCATTTGTGATGAATATCTTGTAATTGTCTTCAGGCTTTTTTTTTTGTATGTTTTATTATGTGATTTTTTTTTTTTTTTTTGTGGTGAGGAGAAGCATGCAAATATTATGATACGGAAGTATTATCTCATAAAATATATTTAGTTGATGGAAAGGAGCTGGCATAAAATTGACATCAAGAAACTTGCTTTGCAGTTATGTGGTACCAGTTTCAAACTCTTACTACTCAGCAACAAGGGCATGTGCCTTCTATTCCAGACCTGATACACCCAAAGCCTTGAGCATTGTGTGTGAGTGTATCATCATCATTATCATCGTTATTGTCATTTAATGTCTGTTTTCCATGCTGGCATGGGTTGGACGGTTTGACTGAGGGCTAGCAAGCCAGAAGGCTGCACCAGACTCCAATCCAATCTGGCAAACTTTCTACAGCTTGATGCCCTTCCTAACGCCAACCACTCCAAGAGTGTAGTGGGTGTTTTTTATGTGCCACTGGCATAAATGCCAGTGAGGCGGTACTGGCATTTACCATGATCAAATGGTGCTTTTTACGTGCCTCCGGCATGGAAGTCAGTCAGGCAGCACTGGCATCAACCACGATCAAATGGTGCTTTTTACGTGCCACTGGCATGGGTGCCAATCAGCTGGTACTGACATCAGCCACACCAATGACTTCACCTGCCTCAACACGTCTTTGCAAGCACAGTTTATTGCCCAATATTGAAGGGTACTCTTAAATGGGCTGTTAAGCTGCACTGGCATAGGCCACAGTTACGGTCTCACTTGGCTTGTTGGGTCTTCTCAAGCACAGCATATCTCCAAAGGTCTCTGACATTTGTCATCACCTCAGTGAGGCCCAATATTCAGAGGTTGTGCTTCACCACCACATCCCAGGCCTTCCTGGGTCTACCTCTTCCACAGGTTCCCTCTACTGCTAGGGTGTGACACTATTTCACACACACACACACACTTATATATATATAGCACAGATGTGTTAACATTCACTACAGCTGTTTCAGACATATTTTGTATTGATGAACAAAACATCATGTACAAAAGAACAAACTTTTCTTCAGGTGAATTAAAGATAAAATTTAACATGTAAGATTTTTCACTCCAATACTATATAATGCATATTGACTCTCTCATCTCAACCAGCTCTAGGATGAATGAGTCAATATCCATGCTATATAAATATATATATATATAGTGGAGACACATGGCTTAGTGGTTAGGGTGACAGCATCATGATTGTAAGATTGTGGTTTCGATTCTTGGACCCAGCGACGCGTTGTGTTCTTGAGCAAAGTACTTCATTTCACATTGCTCCAGTCCACTCAGCTGGCAAAAATGAGTAACACTGCGATGGACTGGCGTCCTGTCCAGCTGGGGAACAAATACGCCATTGAAACCAGGATACCGGGCTCATGAACCTGGTTAGGCTTTAAAAGGGTGCATTTATGTATATATATATATATATATCTGTATATATATATATATATTCATTCTTTGAACTGTGAAATTCAGTGTAAACAAAAATATAATTGACGGAATGTAAATATTGCATTAAAAAACCCTTGAATGGAAAAAATCAAAGATCACCCATGGAGCTTGAACCGATGTAAATATGTTTTGGTCTGATGGCAGAAAGTCTTTCGTGTCTACCAAACATATAGGTTCAAGTCCCATGGACAGCCTTTAACTTTTTCTATCTGCAGGGTTTTTGTAAACTATCTGCTTTGAGTTTCACTGATCCACAATAGTAGTTTATAAATTTTTATGATGTCAGTGCTCCAGCACTAAGGTGGTGCTCCAGCATGGCTGCAGTCATATGACTGAAATAAATAAAAGAATAACAGAATGTGTGTGTGTGTGTGTGTGTGTGTGTGCATGCGTGTATATATATATATAGGGCGGGGAGGTTGGATGGGGTGTTTGGGTGTGTGTGTTCACATAACAATTACTTTAGAAACCTGGAATTAGTAGATGTGAAGATAGCAGGGAGTAAAGAGGATCAATGAAAAGAATGTAATATGTGAATCCCTTCCAAAACCAACGCCTTTATTAAGCCTGGGTGCTTAGTTCTGGTTTTATAGAACTACATAGATGAGAAAGAAATCTCAGCATGGATAATTGAAATGCCATTGTTGCATTGAGAAACCCTTATTCCCTGGCATTCAAGAGCCCAAATCTAACCAGAAGATGAAATGAGAAACATATAATTAAGTGGACATCCAAAATACACAATGACACATCTATAAGGGATTTAAATCCAATACAAATAATTTGCTTATGTGTTACTTTTATCCTCAACAGAGTCGTTTTACCTCCAGATATTAAGTTAACCTTGTTAGATAACTCGTGTTCATTATATTCCTGTATAAAAGCACTTATTTAAATGCTCGTTCATATAGTTCCGTAAATAGAGACTCTACATTGAATATTCCAGCACTGATTGTATGTTACAGATGCAAGTGGACAGTGATAAAAATGAGATGTGTGTTCTCCTTGTTAAAAACATATTAAGGACTCTTGAATTTCAAAAATATCCTCAAAACACAGGAGAGTTTATATACAGAAACCAACTAAACAACAGCTTGTTACCCGCTTGATCATTGTCTCTTGATCTCTTAACTAATCAAATATCACCAATCCTCACAGTTGATCTTTACAACAAATCACACTTTGATATGAGCTCTTTCTTTTGCTCTGGTTTGCATTTACTTTACAGAATTTTCTGTGTTATTATTCCATTCATTTTCCGCATCTTGAAAGTTCTTTTTTCCTTTTTCAACAATCCCTAATCTATTGAAAAGCTATGATTAGAGCTATAACCTGACTTTATTTCTGGATATCAGAAACTATATTCATAATAAACACACAAAGCTTAACAATTCTGAAGGTTAACTATCAAAGCTTTAATCCCATCGGGATTGTTGCTATATAATACTGTTACATTCAATAGTGTGTGGTTGGTTACTTGCATTGAATAACTGAAGATATATAGTTAAATAGAAAGATAGTCAGATAAAATGAGGTAGATAGACCAAAAGAGAGAGGGGGGACGGACAGACAGAAAGACAAGCATATTTATAAATTAATAGACTGCTAAATAGATGAGGGGTTCTCAAATCGGGTATGCAAGCCTTCATAAGTATACAAGAGAAATTGCAAGGACATGTGAGAAGTTTCTAAAAGCACTGTAATTTTGAAGCAGTAACAACCATCATAAATGGGATTCATACATCTAGGAAATATGTGGAGAGTGTTTTGCTATAACCGTCCATTTAGGATTGTAATGAAGGATTTTCAGTGATGTTTGTAATAAAAGAGCAAATTTCAATTAAGACTATCAACTGTGAATGGCTTGCAAAAAGAATAGCAACATAACCACAAGTATATTAAGCATCATTGGGTAAAACAATAACTGAGTAGCAAGACTCAAAACTGAATCATCAAATTGAGAAATTGAAGTCATGACATAGCTCAGTTTTGTTCATGTGAGACACCAAGTTATTAATCAATCAGAAGCCAGAATTCACATGATAGATCATTCTAGATCTTTTCTGGAACATTGTGATACAAAGGTTGCATAACAGCTTGCTCTCAGCACTAACTTTCACTACGTAGCAACCTGAAGTCCAGTTCCATGCATTTGTAATTAGTCGTTTTACGGAATCCTGCTCAACCTGGATGGGTTGTTGCAGTTGGCTGACATAGAATCTAAGGTATATGTTTCTCTCCTATCAAGCTTAGGTATCTATAAATCTTAATCTTTTAATTATTTCAGTCATTTGATTGTGGCCATACTGGAGCACCAGCTTGAACAGTTTTAGTCAAACAAATTGGCCCCAGGACTTGTTTTTTAAAGCCTGGTACTTATTCTATTGCTGAACTGGTATCTGATGGGGAGGTAAACATCCCAACTCTGGTTGTCAAGTGGTGGTGGGGAACAAACACAGACACAAAGACACACACACAGATATATACATATGTACATATACGTATATATGTGTGTGTGTATGTATATACGATAGGCTTCTTTCAGTTTCCATCTACCAAATCCACTCACAAGGCCTTGGTCAGCCTGAGGCTATAATAAAAGACAAGTGAAGCCAAAACCACATGGTTCAGAAGCAAGCTTCTTACCACACAGCCATGCCTGTGCCTACAGAAATATTCTTTCAGTTGTGTCGACTTACTGTGAAATTTTCTAATTCATGACCGACCTGGATAGTATCCTCACATACATAAGAGTACTTGAGAAGACCCATCAATATAAGATCATAGTCATGGTTGATACCAGTGTCATGTAAATGGCCCGTTAAAAGCACCCTTCAAACATTGAGCAATATGCTGTGCTTGTGAAGACCTGTCCAGCCAAGTGAATTCATAGATACGGCCGATGCCAGTACCTATTTCTTTATTACCCACAAGGGGCTAAACATAGAGGGGATAAACAAGGACAGACATAGGTATTAAGTCGATTACTCGACCCCAGTGCGTAACTGGTACTTAATTTATCGACCCCGAAAGGATGAAAGGCAAAGTTGACCTCGGTGGAATTTGAACTCACAACGTAATGACAGCTGAAATACCGCTAAGCATTTCGCCCGATGTGCTAACGTTTCTGCCAGCTCGCCGCTCTGACTGGCACTTGTGCTGGTGACATGTAAAAAGCACCATTCAAGTGTAGGGCCTCATGATGGCAGTGACAGGTGACTAAGACCTTTGGTGATATAACGTGCTTGTGTAGACCTGTTAACCCAAGTGAGACTGTAGTTGCGGCCAATGCTGGTGTCAGGTCAATGGCACACCCATGCCTGTGGCACATAAAAAGCACTCACTATACTCTAAAAGTGGTTGGTGTTACGAAGAGCATCCAGCCATAGAAACCCTGCCAAATCAAATCGGAACCTGGTGCAGCTCCCCAGCTTACCAGTTTTCAGTCAGACTGTTCAACCTATGCCAGAATGGGAAATGGATGTTAAATGATGATGATGATGATGGCATATATATATATATATATATGCATGTATGGATGGATGCATTTGTGTGTGTGTGTGTTAAATGAGGTTATTTTAAAGCTTGTTTAAGAATAATGACCAAACATTTTCTGATGGTGCATCACTCAATACTGAAAGTAGTCAAATGTATGGTAAAGCTCATGTGGAATGGAACCAGTTTTGTCTATCATCAGAGTGTAGCAGCAGTGGGGTATAGGGTTGAGAGGCTGGATGATGTGCGTGAGAATGTATGTCATTGTGTGTGTGCATGTGTTCATACATGTATATATGTATATGTGTATGTATGTATTTATGCATACATATGCGTGTGTGTGTGTATTTGTGTATGCATATAATTTTAAAATTTAAAAATCATGTACCTTTAGGTGTGCGTTACCTCATGTACGTTATAATCTTCAATTAAATATCTAATTTGCATTCAATTAAAGAAATGTTTCCATCTCTCTCGGTAACCAAGTGCATGTTGGCTAGTCAGGGTTACTCTTAATGCTAATCTTCCTCCAAGAAAATAAAAAAAGCTGACATTTGTAAACTTCACCTCAATAAGTTATTTGGAAATAATCCAATTCTTCACAAACTTGTGTGCATGTAGTGTAAAGAACCAATCTCTTGAGGTTCCAGGAAATATTAAATGCATGTGTATGGTAAGCGCAAAGTTACATTTGCATTATTTACATATCTCGACGAGAAGTGGTTCTTGCATAGCATGACATTTACTCCCAGGAGAAAGGTTTGTAGCTGAAAAATCTAGAGATAATTATTTACATATGCTTGCTTCTGTGATCAGTGATAGAAGAATTCAACCAACCAATATTTGTAAATCTGAAATTCTAATTACTTTACTTCGTTAAAATTTGGTATATTAACGAATTGGAAATATAATATATATGAAGATAGGCTGCACAATTCACTTCTCGTCTTATTGAATTATATGAATGGTGTGCATGTGTGTGTATGATTTGGTATGGCTGTAACTATATATGTTCATAAATATATAGTCACAGAAGTAACAAATCAGCATGAATATGAAATATAACTATACATACACACACGCACATATATATATGTATACATATGCATACATATACACATACATATATACATTCATATATATGTGAATGTATGTGTATGTATATATATGTGTGTGTGTGTGTGTGTGTGTGTATGTGTGTATAGTTATATTTCATATTCAGGCAGTGACCGGAATAATAATAATTATAATAATAACAACAACATTGAAAAATACCTTAGGAATGAGAACCTACGTTCAAAATTTCCCCAAGACACCTGATGAAGGCTGGAGGGTATATCAGCCGAAACGTTGTGTTAACAACAAAGAAGATGAGGACAAATATCCATAAAATGTAAATAATGTACATAATCCTCATCTCTTAAATATAGAAATGTATTGGTATAATTAGTTCTGAAAGCTTCTTCTTGGGTGCATCATCATCTAGTGTTTTAAAACTGGGTTTTGTCTCCATTATTATGGGTGGCTGGATCTACCTCAGTGTCATAGCAACCAAGGTAGGCAGGTGCAGCCCACTCCAACCTTTGGGCTGGCTCGTGTCCATTCTCCCTTACTATCATGAAGCTTTTCTGGAGCTGGATTTTCTACAAGGAGCATGCCCTTGCTTACTATGGTTTTTAAGAAATGTGGTGGCAAAGTAGCTCAGGAAGGCAGGGACGCTACTCTCTGAGAACCCTTTCAGAGACCCCTACCTGTAAATCAATATTATTATTATTATTACTTTTAGGCAGTGAGCTGGCAGAATTGCTAGCATGCTGGATGAAATACTTAGCAGTATATCAGCCATCACTATGTTCTGAGTTCAAATTCTACCGAGGTCGACTTTGCCTGTATTTGAAACATTTCTATCATCATGTGATGAGCAAATAAATCCCTCTCTCCCTCTTTCCCCTCCTCCTCCGCCTCCTTCCCTTTTTCATCATCGTCATTGTCGTCATCATCATCTTCATCATCATCATTATTAGCAATGATTCGTGTAGTGAAGGCATATTTTCACTTCTCTCTTAGAATCTTTTCTTTTTGTTTTTGTTTGTTCCCGAAGTCTTTCCGAACAAACGTTTCCTTGGATTCAATAAAAAGAACCCTCATTGCTCAAAGGAGAGTTGCCCATGGTTCTCAGAGGGTTGACAACATAGAAAAATAATTTGTTTCCGAAAGTTTAAAAATTTTATTTACACCCTTTGCATTCTTCCATCCAAAATGGCTGCCATGTATAATTAAGTTACATGACTAAACACTGCCATAACATTGAAAAATGCAAAAAAATCAAACACAGAACTGAATGTAGAAGTTAAAGAAGCAAACAAACAGTTTAGTGAAAAATTAATAGAATAGATGACGGTAATGATGGTGAGGGTAGCAACGACAATGGTGCTGTATAGATACGCTTGTGTGTGTGTATATGTATGCATATATATACATATATCATCATCATTTAGCGTCCGCTTTCCATGCTGGCATGGGTTGGACGGTGCAACTGGGGTCTGGGAAGCCAGAAGGCTGCACCAGGCCCAGTCTGATCTGGCAATGTTTCTATGGCTGGATGCCCTTCCTAACGCCATGATGCCCTTCCTAACGCCATATATATATATATATATGTATATATATATATTTAGGTGGCACTCCGTCGGTTATGATGTGGGTTCCAGTTGATCTGATCAATGGATCAGCTTGCTCATGAAATTAATGTGCAAGTGACTGAGCAATCCAGAAACACGTGTACCCTTAACATAGTTCTCAGGGGAAGATTTGGCCTGACACAGAGTGTGACATGGCTGGCCCTTTGAAATACAGGTACAACAGAAACAGGAAGAAAGAGCGAGAGAAAGTTGTGGTGAAAGAATATAGCAGGGTTTGCCTCCCCCCTGCCCCGCCAGAGCCTCGTGGAGCTTTAGGTGTTTTCACTGAATAAACACTCACCATGCCTAGTTTGGGAATAAAAACCATGAGTCTGCTGTCCTAACCACTGGGCCATTGTGCCTCCACACACACACACGTGTGTGTAAGTGCGCATGAAGGAAGCTTGTTTTAGCTTGATTCTGCTCTGACTGAAGCCTTGATTTTTTTCACTCCTAGCTTCTCTATAGAGCTGATTTACACTGAAGTTGAGTGAGGAACTGTGAATTAATCGTTTCTACCAGGGTCACAGCTTGTATTTTTCATGAGAGGATATTAACCATCAATTCAGTTTCCTAAACTGTCAGAATGTAGTCAGGTGAAATGTTTTATTTTCTTTCTTCCCAAAGGTACCCTCCACTAGTCTTGTGACTACTTCCAGTTGTATATTCTGATATAAGCTTGTGTGTATAATATCAAATGACATTAACTACAGCTAGTTACAAAAGGAAATGAATAAAAGTAATATTTCAAAGAAAATATATAATATTAAAGACTCATAGAGAAATGAAGAATTCTATGTAGAAGTAGTTTTGTTCTTATCTTTTATTTATTTGTCTAACCTTTCCCATTAGAAATATATATTTCTCAGTAAAGTCTGGGTGTTGAGTTAGTATTTTTATTACACCCTCACAAAGAATGGTATTTGAAGCTGAGGGAATCAGTTAGCTTTTCCTCATGAAAAAGGAAATCCCATAGAATGTAGAGAAAAAAATGCAACAAAAAAAGTTCATTATTTTTTTTTTCTTTTCTCTTGAAGGCCAACATCTAAAGCCACTCAACGTCAATTCAGATCTTCGCTATTCATGTTGTGCAGAATCAAAGATTTTTTTTCTCAATAGTCCACCATTTTACTGTTATTGATGCTTCACACTTGGTGAAATAAAATAATTTAAAAAGGAACTAGAATAATGCAACCATTAGAACTGAACTCTTTGGGTGGGAATGTGATTGATAATAAAGAACACAAAAAAAATGTAATAAAATTTTGAAAAAAAAAAAGCAAACCAAAAATTAAAACAAAAAAAGAATTAAAAATGCAGAAAAAAAAAAGTAAAACAAGTAGCTTTGGTAAGTGAAGCAAAATCTTTCTTGAGCTACATACTTTAAAGTAAACTGAGAAAAGAAAGTGTGATAAATGAAATATATGAAGAAAATTGTGAGAACTAAAACATTCTTAATACGATAAAATAAAATGCATAAGTCCATTCTAAATCTTTTAAAATCTTCTCCAATCTCTTCCATCTCTTTGAAATTTATCCATTAGGCTTCTCTCTTAAGTATTATACCATGGAGGTGATAATCCTTCTACCATGGTACTTCATTTTCTAAAAGCAGCCACCATGTCAGTTAAAAAGTAAACTCGTGTTGTTGCCTCTATTCTATCATTTACTCACTGTCTTTTATATTATTATTATTATTATGATTTAATTTTTTTTCCTCGTTAATTTAATTCTGAGCTTATTGATTGACGATACATCTGTGATTGAAGTATGTCAAAGAGAGGTGAATAGTAGTTGTGAGTAGTTGTACATCAAGGGTTAAGATTTTTAGAAGTTAATCCTTTTATTATTTTTATTGGTCCTCAAAGAGTGTATATTCAGCATTCAATTGATGCATTCTCAAAAATATTGGTTACAATAGAATAGTTGAAAATTTTTCAAAAGGTCATTTATTTTCCCCCATTGTCTTCCAAATCAACAAGTTGGTAAATATATAAGAAAAAAACAGCAATAAATATATCCGACGCTTAAAGAATCAGTAGGAGTTTCTAAGGGGGACAGAGGTGGAGGATATTTTCACAATTCTGAACACTTGGTAATGGGCATAAAAATGGAAATAAAGTGTTCAATTCTGATCACTGTATTGTTATATGTTGATAGGAAATAGTAAATGAAGACTTTCAGAACAATGGATACATGACCTTTCAATATAAAGTTCCTTTAATAAAATTTCACTGAAATTTCAATGTTTGTTTTCAAAAATGGTAAATACAGGAATGTGACACTTGAAAACTTTTACCAATAAGAACAATGGTTTCTCTGGCAATGAGAGAAGGGGAAAAAACATTAAAAAGGAAAATTGTAAGATTAAATAAAAGATAAAATTATTTTAGGAATAAATTAATTCTGAATAAGGACAATTCTTAAAACAGAAACACCTTTAATAAAACCATGATTGCTTACAGAGGCACAAAACAGTTTTCTTTTATTTTTTTCAAGAGAAAGAACTAACTCCAACTGAATGGAAATATACGTATTATTGTTCTGATACTAAAGAATCTTTTTATTTTAGCATTGGATACGTGGAAGAATTTTGCTGGGGAGGAATTAAACTAATACCAACTGTACGATGGTATATTACTAGTTCCAATTTTGGTCAAGTTTTGTAATGACGGAAAACCACCATCGTTTCAGCATCCACTTTTCGATGCTTGCTTGGGTTGGATGGAGTTTATTGCAGCAGATATTTTACAGCTGGTTGCCTTTTCTGTCTCCAAGCTTCATCTGTTTCTGAGTAAGGTAATATTTCTCCATGGCTGGACATGTTTATGTAGAATATTAGAAATGAAGAACACTGCTTCTATGACACTGCTTCTATGACACTGCTTTTATGACACTTCTTTTATGATACTGCTTTTATGACACTGCTTCTATGACACTGCTTCTATGAAACTGCTTCTATGACACTGCTTTTATGACACTGCTTTTATGACACTGCTTTTATGACACTGCTTTTATGACACTGCTTTTATGACAATGCTTCTATGACACTGCTTGACACTGCTTCTATGACACTGCTTCTATGACACTGCTTCTATGACACTGCTTCTATGACACTGCTTCTATGACACTGATAGTTGACATGCATTTACAACTATCACATGATGTCAAGACAAGAAGACACACATACATGTAATGATGAATTTCTATCAATTACCATTTACCAAATCCACTAACAAGAGTTTTGGTCAGCACAGAGCTTTAGTAGAAGACACATGTCCAAGATGTCACACAGTGGGACTGAAGCTGAAAATATTTGGTGGGGGAGCAAACTTTTTCCAACCACCCGGTCATACATGCACCAGTAATCACATGCCTCTACAATTCACCACATAGTAACAAATGACTGAGTGGTTAATAAAGAATTAATGGCTTATTACTCATCACATGAATCTTATATATCTGTAACCAAGACAAATTCCTCTCAGTAGAACCAATAAAGGCATCAGAGGTGGGTACCATTCTCTAGAGTAAGAAGTAGGAACACATTAAGACAAATAAACATTCTGACAGCATGCAGAATGCAAAACATGATGAAGCTGACTTGTCTTAGATACACAGTGTGATGATAAAATTTTCAGGAATACACCTATAACATAAGGAACCACTGATCTCACAACTATCATACCCACAACTGTGTGATGGCATATTTTATTTCATTTCCCCACATTTTCTCAAGCCTAATTGATTAATTCATATTTTAAATGGAGGAATTAAAATCACAGTCAATGAACACACAGATAAGAAATCAAATCTACAGTTTTAATAATATTGATTTGTTATAAAAAAATATATAGATTATAAAGTAATTTTTTAAATGTAAATATTTAGTAATATTAGGATGTTTATCTATTCAGGTGTATAATTTTGTATAGAGACATAGTTTTTAAATATTGTATTCAAACTGCTAAATAAATATTTGGTTTGAATAAGTTTTGTTGATTTAATTCTTTAAGCCAAATATATCCACGAAAATAATCTATTTTTCTTCTTTTAATCCAATAATACATTTGACTTCTGTGAAGAGGTAATTTACATTTGTGGATAGGTTAATTGATTTCCATGCTGTTCATAGATCACGTGTTCAAATGTGTAAAATGTGTACCTGATATTTTGGTGGGTTTCTTTGAAAATGTGTCCACCAGCAGACCAACTGACAAGTTCAGCCCTCTCCAGATAAAGGGGATCAACAGTTTTGAAGTTGATTTATTGAACATCATATATAGGTAAGATTTTGGCATTATTCTAACTCCTACCTAAACATTTCAAATAAGTACATGGCATAAATTAAGTCCCCATAATGTACACAATCTCACCAACAAAACAATATATATATACGTATATATGAAATAAACACTCCTATGCACATAAGACTGATTACAAACACAATCACAAAAACCTACAAGGAAATGAGTATCTTTACATACAATAACATATATACTGAAGTGAAAGGCCTGGGCATCCTTCAAAATTTAGAGGATAATGTGGTCCACTTCATCACGTGCTCTTAATCCCCCATACATCACCCACAGTATTAAGGTTAGCCATTCTTGTTTAGACAACATTGCTTCAAATATCACACAATACAGCAGACATAGACACATACCTACACAACCTCCAATTCATTTCCCAACATGTAACCTACCAATTGCCCACTGGGGGGATCCTGTTTCTCAAAGACTGTAGTCTAAGGATTGTAATTATCTGATCACATCACAAGGCCCTATATGGGTATGACAGTCAATGATTTTAAATTAAAGTGAACACAGCATATACACTTCTTCAGGTGTAGGGCTAGGGTAAGCTCCACCTCTGTGTGTCACTTCATCTGGAGACTCTGTGACCATCAGAACAACTTCAACATCAACTGATGTATCATTCATAGCTCTCCCATCTTATCTAGAACTTGCAATTTCTGACTCTGTCTCTGCTAGAGAATGCTCACAGTGCACCAACCTGCATTACCAATCAGCAGGAAGAATAAACAATCTTATCGTTGCCACCATAGATGTGCCCTGTTAATGAACTTAAAGCCATTGGCAGCCGACAATCCATATATACCCCTGTACAACTGGCTACCCTATCCACAAGAGTAGGGTACTTAATCCCTACTGTCTGCATAGACTTAAAAAAAGACTCCGCCGGTTACGACGACGAGGGTCCCAGCTGATACGATCAACAGAACAGCTTGCTCGTGAAATTAACGTGCAAATGGCTGAGCATTCCACAGACACGTGTACCCTTAACGTAGTTCTCGGGGATAATCAGCGTGACACAGAGAGTGACAAGGCTGACCCTTTGAAATACAAGTACAACTCATTTTTGCCAGCTGAGTGGACTGGAGCAACGTGAAATAAAGTGTCTTGCTCAAGGACACAATGCGTCGCCGGGAATCGAACTCACAACCTTACGATCATGAGCCGAATGCCCTAACCACTAAGCTACGCGCATAGACTACAACTCCATAGTTGAGTCATCCAACCTCAGTTTGAACATAAAGACTACTTCTGCCCTTGTGTTGACACTCCACTGAATGGTGACTGAGTAGCAAACCTATGATACTATCTCATTCAGCCGTGTGTGGTGTCAAATACAGAGCCATTTCACTTTCACAGTGATGCAAAATATGTTTAGGTCATGCTGGAGCACCTCCTATGATGTGAATCCAAGTGTAACCAATCGCTGACATGTTTGTAGTAGAAAGCCTAATAGCCTGTTGATGGGAAATAACTGCAATAATAAAAAAAAAATCCTCTTTCTCCTCCTCCTCCTCATTATCTTAATCATCATTTTAATACATCTCTCCATCTTTCTCTTTTCTCTATTTTTCTTTCTCTCTCTCTCACACACTTCATTTGTCTTTCTTCCTCTCTCTGTCTTTCTCTCACCCCACCTCTCTTCAAATGTGCTGAGCCAATTGTACCACACTTAATATTGACTCTTGTCTAAATCCCTTCCCTGTCTCCTCTGCGAAAGGCCAACAAGAATCTGAGAAGATCCGACCTCTCCACTTTCTTAACATAAAAAAAAGAAAACACAAATAGATAAATAGATAAATAAATAAATAAATAAATAAATCGATAAATAAATAGATAAATAGAAATCCATCAATGAAGAGAGAATCAAAGAATTGAAGCCAATATCCTTCGAATTCAACTCTAACAAACGGTATGCATTACATTTCTTAATGGTAATCCTGGTGAAAATAACCAGCAAATAGGCATGGCTTTTGTTGGTATCAAGCAGGATTTAACATCAAATTATTGCTTCATCCTACAACACAATTAGCATATATTTGTCTGGTGGCAAACATTGCTGTGAGTGACAGGCTGCATCACATAATACAAGGCTATGGGGAGGGGGAGGTTTGGCCGGTGGGAGTTGTAACTGTTGTTGGCGGTGTGCAGAGAAACTACGGATGGGGTTGGTGGGTGGGTGGGTAGGAGGAGGATGGAAGATTGGGGACGGAAGCAGGGAAGGAATTTAATCAAAGTAAAACATCCCAGTTTGTTTAAATAGGAAAGGAAAAATAAAAACAAAATAACTGTTGGGGCTTGAGCAATTATTTCTGGACACTTGTGTTCAGCAACACTTTTGTGAAAATATTTGCGCTAAATTTTAGATAAAAAATAAATTAATTGAATGGGTAAACAGATGGTAGTAATAGTAGCAGCCATGGTGGTGGTGGTGGTAGTAGTAGTAGTAGTAGTAGCGATGGTGGTACTAGCAGCAGCAGTGATGCTAGTGGTTATTGTGGTGGTGGTAGTGGCAATTGGCTTGGTGAAGATGATGTTAATAGTGATGATGGTGCTCACAATGGTATTGGTACTGGAGGTAATGGTTGTGGTGGTTTTTGGTAGAGGCATCTAGATGGTGAACATAAGGATGGTTAGTGGTGATGATGGTGGTGGTTGTGGTAACAGTTAGGCTGTTAAAGGTGGTAGTGATGGCAACTGCATAATAAAGCTGTCAGTTGTGTTGGTTAGTGGTATTGGCAGTGTAGGTGATAGTACTTATGCCTATGGTTGTAGTGGCTGTAGTTGAAATGGGGATGTTGGTGGGTATGGCGGTGAGGGTGAAGATCCGAGTTTTGCTTGCATTGGCAGTGGTGGGATGTTGGTTGCAATGGTGGGTGGATGGCAACGGCAATTAGTGTCGGTGGTTATTAGTAGTGGTGGTGATGACGTTGGTGTTGGTAGAAATGGTTATCATGAGGGTGGTGGTAGCAGAGTGTGGGTGGTTGTGATGGAACGGGTGTTAGGGGAAGGGGTTGGTAGTGTCAGTTGGGGTGGGTGGTAGTGGAGGTGGTGATGATGGCAGTGGTGGTGATGGTGGTGGCTGTGGTGGTGATGGTGGTGGTAGTGGTGGTGATGGTGGTGGCAGTGGTGGTGATGGTGGTGGCAGTGGTGGTGATGGTGGTGGCAGTGGTGGTGATGGTGGTGGCAGTGGTGGTGATGGTGGTAGCTGTGGTGGTGATGGTGGTGGCAGTGGTAGGAGATGGGCTGGTAGTGGTAGCGAGTCACAGACATGGCTGAATGGTTTAGAAGCGTGTTTGCAAATGCAATGTCCATGGCTCAATCCCATAGTTCGTTACTGAACTACCATAGCCTTCCAAACATCATGGGTGAAAGAGAAAAAAAGGAAACTGAGGTGAAACCTGTTGGATAAACTCTGGAGGGAGTTGAAAGGTTCAGCATTATAACACACAGGGTCACAGAGATACTGTCTGAGGGTTAGGGTTACGTATGTGTGTGTGTGTAGATGGGGAAACATATGTAAAAAGACGGTGAGAGAGAGAGACAGAGAGAGATAGAGGAGAGAGGATTGTAGAGAGAATGACAAGGAAATACAGACAGATAGAGATAAATAGGGAGATAAAGAAATTGTTACACAATGAGATAAAAAGGGAGCTAGAGAAGGTAGACAGATAGATAGATAGATAAACTGACAGATGAAGATAAAGACAGAGAGAGGGAGGTACATGGAGATATAGACAGATGAATGGAGAGAGACAGAGATAGACAGAGAAATGGACAGAAAGAGTTACAGAGATATGCAGAATGATGGACCGAGAGAGAGAGAGAGAGAGTACACAGAAACAGAGATAAAAATCATTCAAAGATGTGAGTTTGTCCAAACAAGGTAATTTATCCAAGTTAGTTTGTTCGTTAAGCCTAATTGTTCTTGTATCTTCTCTTTGTTTTGTGAAATAAATTACTCTTAATGTAGAAGAAAACAAACAAGAAATAAAAAATATTTAATGTGGGAATACATAAAACATAAATATATTGAGAATGAGAAATACACACACACACACAATTACACAGAGAAGTAGATTCACATGTTTGTACATGCTTACATACATAAATACATACAAACATACACAAAGATATGCACACATGTGCTATATATTTATCTATCTATCCGTCTGTCTGTCTGTCCGTCTGCCTGCCTGTCTATCTATTTATCTATCTGTCTCTCTCACTCTGTCAATCTCTCACTTGCTATACCTACACACACATGTACGTATACAGCATCTTGACTAACTGTCTTCTAGTGAAGCTCTGGGCTGACCAAAGCCTTGCAAGAGGATTCAGTAGATGGAAACTGAAAGAAGCCTTTGTGTAAATACATGTGTGCATGCATGCATGTGCACATGTGCATGCACTTACATGCATGTGTACACATTTTCGTGTCTTCCCTTTTGCTAGATGTTTGTATGATAATTGAAAATAGGTACATTTATATATATATACACATACACATATATGTATGTATAGGTGTATGTATATATGCATTTATATATGTATATATATATATATATATATATATATAATATACATATATGATATGCATGCATGAATGTGTGAGTGTACAAATATAAACACATATATATGTCTAAAGATACAGATATGTAAAAATTTCATTCGTTTTGTTTTGTTTACACACACACACACACAAAGTGTGTGTAATATTGTGTGCATGTATGTGTGTGTGTGTTAATGTGTAAGCCATCAAAATACAGAATTTATGAGTTCTTTTCCTACTTGAAATAGTTAACCTTTTAGAATTGACAAACATGATATTTTTGACAATCAAAGAATATAGTGATTGATGTAATGTAAAATATTCCAGGCACATATCTTTGTTACTATTTTAAATCGAAGGTGAGACATTTTGGCAAAACCCCATGCTACAATAATTTAGATTCATTTGAGAAATATCGAATATTTTTTTGTAAACATTCCATTGATATTCTAAACTGTTGCTGAACACCATTGACCGAAATGTAAACAAACTGAGATATAATCAGCTGTCTGGTTTCAATTCTTGGAGAAGATTGGATAGGTGCAGGCATGGCTGTGTGATAAGAAGTTTGCTTCCCAACCACATGGTTCTAGGTTCAGTCTTACTGCACTCCAGCTTGGGGAAATGACCTCTACTACTGTGTTGGGCTGATCAAAGCTTTGTGAGTTGGCTTGGTAGATGGAAACTAAAAGAATCTTGTCATGTGTATATATATATATTTATGTGTATGTGTGTGGTGTGCTTTTGAGCCCCACCACTGCTTGACAGCCAGTGTTGGTTTGTTTACATCCTCATAACTTAGCGGTTTGGCAGAAGTGACCAATAGAATAAATACCAGGATTTAAAAAACAATAAGCACTGTGGCTGATTCCTTCAACTAAAAGAAATTCTTCGAGGCCGTGCCTCAGCATGGCCACCATCTAATGACAGAAACAAGTAAAAGAAAACAACATCAATTCCTGCTTTTTATGGGAATTCTCACTTTGATGTTTATGTATGTTATCAATATTTTAACAACTTTGTGGTAGATCCTGAGGTACAGGTGTAAACAACAGGGTACAGGTGTAAATACTGAGGTGCAAGAGAAAATAATGTGCTGCAGGTATTGACATTGAGTTGCAGGTGAAAATACTAAGTTACAGCTGTAAATAGTGAGGTACATCAACATTTATGGACATGTGTAAGCAGTGAAGCAGAGGTATAAATAATGGTGCCACAGGTGTAAAATCTCAGCTACAGGTGTAAACCTTGGCATACTGGTTTAGAAGTGAAAGTCTTAATACTGATACTGGAAGTACAGGTGTTATCACCCAGATAAACATGCAAATAGCAAGGAGCAGGTTATATGATTAGTGTAAATACTAGGATACAAATACAAACAATGAAATACAGGTGGAAACTACTGAAATACAGGTATAAACATTTAAGATGCAGGTACAAATACTGAGAGGTGGTCACAAACATAGGGATACATGTAGAATGATTAAGTTTCAAATTTAAAACTTGATGTAAGGTGTAAATGTTGCAATACAACACTAAGCACTGACATATAGGTGTAAGCACTGATACAGGTGTTAAATTATGGCCAAATCTAGAAAAATATTTTGTTTCAGACTGAGTCAATAAAATATATTTACTTAACTTTTGCAGCTAATAACCCTTGTGAGGAATGAATATTACATCTTGTGTTTTTTTTCTTCTTTTTCTCTCCAAAACAATCCTTTGACCTGAGACAAAACACAATATTGAACATTTACTAAATAAATAGATTATATTTTTTGATATCTAATTCTTTATTTCTACTCGTTTATTAGATTTTTGTATTTTTATTTATATTTCTTGTAATAAATTTGTTTTTGCTCAAATTGCCTTTGCTTTCAGAATTCTCATTAGTATTTTTGGTGATAATGGAGAGCAGTGAAGTTGCAGCATTAGGAACCCCCCCAGATAATATGATGTACAAGCTAACAAAATAAACAACAACAAAAAATCAAAAAAACCCTTGCATACTCAGTCGTCTTGCTAGAATTAATTGTCAAATCTCCTTTAAACCACAGCCTACAGTACTAGAAACAATGGATATATTACACGAGAGAGTTTCTAATTAGAATCTAAAAATATTGCTTTTATTTACAATTGAATGATAATATTATAGTTCTCAACTTTGCTTTAAGATTTTAAGCAATTTAGAGGGAGTTTTTGTCCACTAGTTGCATAAGTAATTTCGGTGATTCAAAATTTTTAAACACCTTGTATTATATGCATATGAAATTCTACCATACATGTTCTTTTAATTGTTAAAGAAATCTTAATTTATCTACTCAGCCCTTCATCTCATAATGGTGAGTTCTTTGGTAGTGTTCATTGGTCAAGCCTGATCATTGTTCATTTCTTTTACCTGTTAGTCTTGGGTGGAAGTGAGCGTCAGTGACCTTTCCACCTGGCCTTAGACACTTGTGGTTATGGGTGATGGAAGTATCCTGAAACAGGAAACCTGGTCCAATTTCCTTCAACAGTCAATTCCACTAAAGACAACGAAGACACCTGGCTTTAGTATTTAATTAGGTGACTGATTATGTGTACCACTTGAAAGGAGCTCTCGCATGGACTCATGGTGCATAAAAGCACCACAAGTCCTTATGAGAGGTCCTCTTAAGGTAAATAATGCAGTATTTTGACTTCTACCTCAACATCCATATTAAGTTGGATATAACGATTGCTTTATAGTATTAACACTGCTCCTGTTGCTAAAAATTAATTTTTAATAAACCCACAGACTATTTGCAACATCAGTGCCTGAATACACACTGAGATTCTATATATATCATTGACAGGAGGGTGTGGATATGTGTTCCTCAAGTTTACATAGAATGCAACATTCTGTGTTTTATAACACATCCGCATTAAGTTGGCGATAAAGATTGCCTTTTGGTACTATTACTGTTTCTGTGGCTAATAATTATGTATGTGTGTATATGTATATGTATATATGTGTATATATATATATATATATATATATATATATATATATATATATATATATATATATAATGGAGAGGAGGGGTTAATATATATATCTAAATCCTGTACTTCTTAGTATATGTCCAAAACATCACATTCACCACTAAATACTAAAGCACACCACCAAACTAACACTACTCAAATTACTTTATTCTATTTTATTAATTCATTTATACCTTTATTTATTTACCAAACTATTGTTTCGGGGGAAGAAAGGAAAAAAAAAAGGTCGATGTAAAATCAATATTCTCTAACAGCTAATTAATGCTTCGTTATATTAGTGTTTGTGTCTTCTTTGACTTCCTACCATAGCGAAGTGATCAATTTATCCTTACAGATAAATAAAATAACACAAAATCTACAGCCAAACAATTCTTCACAGTCTCCTGTGTTTATTTTGACTGTTGCATTTACACTTGGCTCTGTAATAGAATTATTCCAGCCTAGTTCCAATGTTATTTTTTTGGTTTGCACTTAAATCTAAGAATAACATTATAGATCATGTGATCTAGTCAGGAGGAATAATGGGACAATGGATATAAGTGTTACTACAGCGGTAAAGGTAAAAGTTTGTCTAGTTCAATCCTTATGCTTATATATATATATATATATATATATATACATATATATATATTCATAAATTGTGTTTATATGTGCGTATATGTAAATATTCGTATGTTGTATATATATATATATACCACAAAGTAAGTTAGGGGTTATGGGTGTAACCCACTAAGGGATAGTATTTATCCAATATACAGCTGGTAAAGGACCCAGATTCTTAATATATAAATGCTTTTAATTGCAATGCAATTAACTTATTTATTGCATCAAATGGGTGAAGGTAAAGAAATATTTTACTGTTAATTTATAATACAAATAAGAAAATGGAGAAACAAATTTAGTTTGTTCGTTAATTTTCAGATATTAGAATGTTGAATTATTTATTCATTTAACAAAATGAGAACCTTAATAGCATACATATATATCTTATAATTCAATACATATAAGATAATAATACAAATTATAAAAATCATAATATAAATTATTGAAATCATTAAAATCACTTCTTACAGCTGTTTCAGTCTATGGTTAAAATTAGTTATTTTTTTGTATTACATATGTATATGTACTATTTTGTGTATATTCCACTGATGAGGCAAATGATTTTTCATGAAAAGCCAGAAATCCGGGATCTGGAATTATCCAATAACTTTTTGCTAGTTTATTTTGTCTCTTTGTCTTCTCTCCTGGTGCTGTATGAATATTTGATGTAGTTTTAGTCAAGTTTTGACTGCTATATCTAGTATGTTGGTATCTTTTAGATATCCCTAATTATAACTTACATAATAATAATTACCTATGAGGTTTTTATTCCCATGCCAGCCACTTGATATGGTGTGTATTTTAAATAATGATCTTATCCTTATTTATATAAATTTATATATTTTCATATATATACATATGCATATATGGGTACAGGACATCACCAACAGTAAACAAGATGAAATGCAAAAACAGATGAGTTCAATACACAGACAATGAGAGAAACAACTGGAAAACAGGACAAGTAACATAAAGAATGACCCTCCATCAGTTGTCAGTTGTCTATCTACCCCTGTTTCAAGCATTGAACGACAATATGAGTCTTTGAAGACAGTTGCTCTACACACACACACATATATATATATACATATATATATATATTATATATATATATATATATATATATATATATATTTATACACACATATAAGTATACATAAGTATACATAAATGAGTAAATATTCATACATATGTGTATATGTATATGTGTGATATTATATATATATATATATATATATATATATATATATGACCACTTAACTCAGATGTTTCTTTCTCTTAACTTTTTTCTGTCCCCATCCTTTGCTCAAAATATTAGGTACTTACATTTTTCTGGAGCATCAACCTACAAACACTGTCCGTGGTTCTTTCAGCTATGTGTTTTCTACTTTTGGACCATACACACACACACACACACAGTAGACAAGATCAGGTACTTCTCTGTATAGAAAACATAGTAGTGTTCAAAAGAATTTAAGCTTAAACATGGAATTCTTTGTCCTGCACAAGGCCAGTACCAACAGGAATTACTATAGAAGAAATCCTAATCAAGATAATAAGGAGGTGGTAATGGAGATATACACAGTTAGGCTTGGTAGGAATATATCTATTTAGTTGGAGCAGAAAAATATAGAATAAGAGGAGGAAATATGTAATTTCTAATATGATTATTACTCTGAGCTTCCCGAAACAGCTGTTGAGTTTAAAAAATTACATATTCTTTTATGTTATACTGTACTTTATTCAGTATGATTAGTGATCTGTGATCCATGTAAAACTATTTGTATGAAGTTTGTGTATATCACCATTACTACCTCTTTTTTCTCCTCCTTCCCCTCTCACTCTCTTTGTGTATATACATACAAATACACACACACACACACGCACAGACATACATATACACACATACACGTGGACATTTATATTATTTTCAAATGAGCAGAGGCATATACTCCATAAAGGAGTCACCACTTGCGAAATGAACATCTGGAAAATATCTTTATAAGACTCTGAAGGCAAAATACAGGTAACTGTGTCATTGAACGGCTGTACACCTGTAGTGTTAGTCTGGCTTCAGGTTTATATTGAATATCACTTCTACTTATACTCTACACCCACACACAGACATATGTCTATACATACATATGTATATGTACATAGATGTGTATGTGTATGTATACATATGTACGGATGCATGCATGTATGTATATACATATATATATATCTATTTTGTGCTTTACTACTATCGATAATATCCAGGATAGTTTTTAAATAGATGGAGTAACTCTCTTCAGGGAGTTTGTTGTTTTTTGTTTTTGTTTCAATCTTTTTTTTATAGTTTTCCAATCATATTTTATTGATAGTTTTTGGTGATTAGGCTTCAAGGAAATCTTGAAAAGATTTTGGTGAAGGAAACCAACAAGACGAAAAGGAAATTGAAAGGAATCAGGCATTTTGTCAGGATCAGAGTATGTATTTATATGTGTACAGGGGCATGTGTGTGTGTGTGTTCACATGTGTGTGTGTGTGTGTGTATATATATGTTTGTATAGTTATAAATATTTATATACGTATGCATGCATGTATTTATATGTGTGTGTATGTATATATATATATATGTGTGTGTGTGTGTATATATATATATATATGTGTATATATATATATATGCATATATAAATATATATACACGTATGCATGCATGCATTTATGTGTGTGTGTGTGTGTATGTATATATATATATATATATAATTATAAATATATATGCATGCACATGTGTATGTGTGTATGTGTGTGTGTGTGTATATATATATGTGTATATATGTGTGTATATTTATGTGTATATGTATATACGTATATGTACATATATATATAAATGAAAGGATATATTTATGCACCTAGTTGTAGTTGAATCAGGAGTCTACTCATTAATCAGTGGTTAGTGTGTGTGTATGCGTGTATACTTTGCTTCATTTACAATCACGAGTAAGAAAATATATTTTACTCTCATCAGTATTGAGGAGTATGTAAATCTGTTTTCATCATTATCCTGCAGTTTGCAAATTTTCTCTTCATTAATCCTGATGATTAAGTGTAACAACACAAAGGATTATATATAATATTACGTACAATATGAAAGTAGGTCATTTGGGGATTATTTCATTCCTATCAGTGATTCTTTAATTATATTCTTACCATACTTCAGTTGAAATATGTTACCATTGTATCAAGCAATCACGAAAATATTGAAAAATTTAGTTAAATAACTTTGTAAAAAATTAATCTGGTTTTTGCAACATAACCTGAAATTTTTATGGAAATTTTTTATTTTTGTCCACTTTAAAACAGGAATTGTTCTTCATAAAACCATGGATTGTTGGTATCAGAAATGTTGCTATCAAAAGGGTTATAACTTTTGTGAAACATCCAAATTTTTGCATTTAGATCTAGCTGCATATTCCACAGCTCATGTCAAATTGATATCAGATTCTCTTATAGAATCATTCTCTTCTTGTCATCTCCATTTGTTAGGTTTTGCCTTTAAGGAAATTCATTTTAACTTTATAAAAGTTTCTTCATATTTCTCATATTTCAAAGTTATTAGCATGGCCTTTGCTCTTCGGGGCTGGCCACAACTTTTCTATTGACTGATTTCACTCGCAATTTTTTACTTCTCACTTCAGCCTGCATCTTTCTTGTCATCTTTTAGTTTCGCTCTTCATCTAACTTAATCAAAAGATACAAAGACTTCCCTTTATATGCAACCAACAGTTCATACTCTACAAGTTACACGTATAGATTGAAAACATTGGCCTCATCAGCTGGGTTTTTTTGCTGCTATGAAAAATAAAAGATACCTATCTATCAACAAGAAAGAAGCAGATGAAGGTGGAGG
>NC_043009.1:31054362-31066862 GCF_006345805.1 Octopus sinensis | reverse complement strand
GTCAAGCAATGTTGGGAGGAACAAACACACACACAAATCCACTCATAAGGTTTTGGTTGGCCCGAGGCCATAGTTGAAGATACTTACCCAGGGTGCCGTACAGTGGGACTGAACCTGGAACCATGTGGTTCATAAGCAAGCTATTTACCACACAGCCACTCCTATGCCTGTCCACACAGCACTCACAAAATTCTGCTACTCAGAGTTTCACATTCCTGTTTGTTGGAATCTAAATTGTCTGATCAACAGGAACATGAAACTCTGAGTAGTAGATTTTTGTGATTTTTTTTGTGTTGCTTTTGCAGCTTTAATAATAATAAAGTACACACACACACACATATATATATATATACACACATATATATTTGCCATGCTGGACTGCTGAATTCTACATGTTTTTTTCATTCTCTCTCTGTCTATTTTCTCTTATTCCTTTCTGTTAAAGAGCGTATGAGTGAAACAAGACTTTTTCATTTTCCCAGGTATCAAACAAATACACCTGGTTGTTCATACATGTCTTCGTTTTTTTGATTTTCAATAAATTTCAACTATATACACACACACACACACACACATGTATGTACACATATGTATATATGACAGGCTCCCATACAGTTTCCATGCACCAAATTCTCATGAAAATTTGAACAGCCTATGGATTTAGTTGAAGATACTTACCCAAGGTGATGCATTGTGGAACTGAACCTGAAACCATGTGGTTGCAAAGCAAGCTTTATAACCGCACAACCATACCTGCACGTTTCATCAAGACAATAAATATCTTTATTTTTTTAATTATTTTAAAATCAATGGTAGTAAATTCTAGTTTGAAAAAACAAATGAAATATTTAAGAGAAAACTATCTTCATGTCACTTGTTTGTATTTTCTGTAATTTTTTGCCATTATTGTAGTCATAAGTGCAAGAACAAAATTTGCTAAGTGGATGCAAACCCAGTTTTCAGGAAGATGTTCAAAGCATTTTCATAGCCATACTCCAAATTTTAAAAGGTGTTCTTGCACCCTCTCTGCAACCCTTTCCCCTGAGCCTGTTATTCTTGTCAATCATTGAGTGTGAATAGTGTTCGATGGAAGTGCATCATATGTTCTCTCAGTAGCAACTCTTTTAATTTTTGCTTTTGTCTAGTCCTCAGCTCTCAACACAGCTCAAAAGCTGCAGTATATCTGTTGACCACACTCAAACAATTTTGACAGGTGGATTAAACCAGATGGGGAAATCTCTGAGGTACACATAACCTAACCCTCAATGAATCAGGGCATGTCTATCATCCTGTGCAGAATGATTTCAGCAAATTAAGATGTAAATAATAACTTCTGTCAATTTAGATGCACTCATATCACACTTCTCTCCTCGCATGGAAGATGGTTCACTTGCGCTAAATGAGGATGCAAAGAGAGAGGTTTGGAGATGCCACTATGAAAGGTTGCTGAATGAAGAAAATGAATGGGATAAAGAGAGTCTGCCGAATGTTGACCCAACAGAGGGACCAGCTATCCGAGTTGATAGTTCTGTGGTAGCTAAGGCAATTAGAAGCATGAAGACAGGGAAAGCCCCAGGCCCATCAGGAATCACTGCAGAGATGCTCAAAATGTCTGGTAGTGTCGGCTATAGCCTAGTCACCCATATAGTTAATCAGGTGATACACAATGGGGTCATACCCAATGACTGGTGTAGCAGTATAATAGTCAACTGCTACAAAGGTAAAGGTGATGCCCTAGATACAAATAACTACAGAGGTATCAAGCTGTTGGACCAGGTGATGAAGGTTACGGAGAGGGTCATAGCCCAACTAATTAGAGAGAGAGTTAGTTTAGATGAGATGCAGTTTGGGTTTGTGCCAGGGAAAAGTACTACTGATGCTATATTCCTGGTAAGGCAGCTGCAGGAGAAATACCTAGCCAAAGATAAGCCCCTGTACCTGGCTTTTGTTGACATGGAGAAAGCCTTCGACAGGGTCCCCGTTCCCTTATCTGGTGGGCAATGAGAAAACTAGGGATAGATGAATGGTTAGTGAGAGCTGTGCGGGCCATGTATAGGGACGCCGCTAGTAGGGTGAGGGTTGGAAATGAGTACAGTGAAGAATTCCGGGTAGAGGTAGGGGTCCACCAAGGTCAGTACTCAGCCCCCTCCTATTTATCATAGTCCTCCAGGCAATAACGGAGGAATTCAAGACAGGATGCCCTTGGGAGCTCCTCTATGCTGATGACCTTGCTCTAATTGCTGAGTCGCTATCAGAACTGGAGGAGAAGTTTCAGGTGTGGAAACAAGGATTAGAATCGAAGGGCCTCAGAGTCAATCTAGCTAAAACCAAAGTCGTAATCAGTAGGAAGGTAGACAAATCACAAACACTTCAGGTAGATGGCCCTGCTCGATCTGTAGAAAAGGTGTAGGTAGAAACTCTATAAGATGCACCAAGTGTAAGCTATGGACACATAAGAGATGCAGCAATGTCAAAGGAAGGCTAACTAGGAAGATGGTTTTTGTATGTGGCAGATACTCAGGAACAATAAACACTGAAAATGCTCTGAGACCAACTTCCGTCACTTTCCAGGGAGAAAAACTAGAAATAGTTGATAGTTTCCGTTACCTAGGTGACCAAGTCAGCAGCGGGGGCGGGTGTGCTGAAAGTGTAACTGCTAGAGTAAGAATAGCTTGGGCAAAGTTCAGAGAGCTCTTACCTCTGCTGGTGACAAAAGGCCTCTCGCACAGAGTGAAAGGCAGACTGTATGATGCGTGTGTACGAACAGCCATGCTACATGGCAGTGAAACATGGGCCGTGACTGCTGAGGATATGCGTAAGCTCGCTAGAAATGAAGCCAGTATGCTCCGATGGATGTGTAATGCCGGTACTCACACTCGGCAGAGTGTAAGTACCTTGAGAGAAAAGCTGGACCTAAGAAGCATCAGTTGTGGTGTGCAAGAGAGACGTTTGCGCTGGTATGGTCATGTGGCGAGAATGGATGAAGATAGTTGTGTGAAAAAGTGCCACACCCTAGCGGTTGAGGGAACCTGTGGAAGAGGCAGACCCAGGAAAACCTGGGACGAGGTGGTGAAGCACGACCTTCGAACTTTAGGTCTCACTGAGGAAATGACTAGAGACGAGACCTCTGGAAGTGTGCTGTGCGCGAGAAGACCCGGCAGGACAAGTGAGTCCACAACCCGTGGCCTTCTACATGGGATGGAGCCAGCCTACGTATGCATACCTTCCCTTCTTGGGACACAAAACTCTACTTGTGAAGACGTGTTGAGGCAAGTGAGGATCAGAATCGAAATCGATCAATGGAAATTGCGGATGTGCTACCAGTGCCGGTGGCATGTCGAAACTCTGCTTGTGAAGACCCATTGAGGCAAGTGAGGATCAGAATCGAAATCGATCAATGGAAATCGATCAATGGAAATTGCAGATGTGTTACCAGTGCCGGTGGCATGTAAGAGAACTTTCCGTTTCGCGACCGTTGCCAGCACCGCCCCGTTTCGTGTCCGTTGCCAGCCTCGCCTGGCCCTCGTGCCGGTGGCACATAAAAAGCACCATCCGTTCGTGGCCGTTTGCCAGCTCTGTCTGGCACCAGTGCGGGTGGCACGTAAAAAGCACCCACTACACTCACGGAGTGGTTGGCGTTAGGAAGGGCATCCAGCCGTAGAAACACTGCCAGATTTGACTGGGCCTGATGAAGCCTTCTGGCTTCACAGACCCCAGTAGAACCGTCCAACCCATGCTAGCATGGAAAACGGACGCTAAATGATGATGATGATGATGATGATGATGATCACAGTGACTCGTTTTCTCCACACTTCCCTATTCTCAATCATTAACAGAATTCAGTTTCTTTACTGTCCTCCTTTGGTCATGACACATGTGTTTGACAAGGTCTATTTCTTCTTTCACCATGTACTTGATCCTGCAGTAATAACTGATGTATAAATTCAGACCATCTTTACCAACAGTATTCAACAAACATCAGTCTATGTTGCATAATGGTTCTTGTTCATAAATGTAAATACCCACATAATTCAAAAAATTGTTTTTTCCACTTTAAACTGTGAAACCTGGAACAATAACTTGCATGTTCATTTGTAATACTTTCCAGCTGATTCAAACACAAAATATGCTAACCATTGTTGTGTATGTCACAGGAGAACATCTAATTTTTATAATAACAATATGTTCATAACACACTTGATTCAATCGAAGAAATTCAAAACCTTTGAACATTTTAGAATTTCTGATAACTGTTTGCTGATCTGTGCTACAATCTGCCAAGTGAAAATAAGCCATTTGTTCTGTGGTCAGTGAAATTCAAAACAATGATTTGCAAATGTATTCCTAATATATAGCAGGTTCAAAAAAAGGAAAACATGCTAATTACTGTTGTGTATGTCACATGAGAAGAATTTCTCTTTTCCTCATAGACAATATGTTCCTAACATAATCAGTCTAGTGCTGAAAGGGATTCTGTTGTGGCTTCTTCATCATTGTTGTCATCATCATTAACATCATCATTGTCATTATCATTGTTTTGCAACCACTTTTTCCCGCTTGCATGGATCAGACAAGGAGACACACACACATACATGCACATACAAACACACACATGCACATACACACATGAACACACACATATTTTTATATATTATATATATTTATGCACATAGGTGCAGGAGTGGCTGTGTGGTAAGTAGCTTGCTAACCAACCACATGGTTCTGGGTTCAGTCCCACTGCGTGGCACCTTGGGCAAGTGTCTTCTGCTATAGCCCCGGGCTGACCAATGCCTTGTGAGTGAATTTGGTAGATGGAAACTGAAAGAAGCCTGTCATATATATATATATATATGTGTGTGTATGTGTTTGTATGTCTGTGTTTGTCCCCCTAGCATTGCTTGACAACCGATGCTGGTGTGTTTACGTCCCCATCACTTAGCAGTTCGGCAAAAGAGACCAATAGAATAAGTACTGGGCTTACAAAGAATAAGTCCCGGGGTCGATTTGCTTGACTAAAGGTGGTGCTCCAGCATGGCCGCAATCAAATGACTGAAACAAGTAAAAGAGTATACTCATGCAAGTCAGTTTCTATTTACCAAATTCATTACCCTGAGGCTTTGATTGACCTGAGGCCATTGCAGAAAACATTTATCCAGTATGTCATCCAGTGTAACAGAACCCAAAACGTGGTTGTCAAACAAATGTTTTAACACGGCCATTTTCTTAGTAATTATATCTTAATTTATATTGTCAGAATTTTAGAATTCATTAAATCACACAGACTGTGTATTTTATTAGAAATATGACCTCGGAATTGTTAAAACAGCAATTGATAGAATAATCACCTGGTCTGCCAGTCATTTGAAATTCATTGCTGCCAATAAAAATACATGCCATATTATATTTGTATTTGAAAACTTATCAAACCCACATAAGTATTGAAAAATTTAGCATAAAATTATATGTAAACAGTTAATGATATGTTATTTAGAATTTAAATAAATTTTCAATAAAAGTATATCTAAAAGGATACTTTTTGAATGACTTCAAGAATTTATGTTTGAAGTCTTTATTGTATTAATTGCCTGATAGACAACATTATTAAACCTATTAATTATCTAATTATCAAGTATTTTAGGCATTGCAAAATTTTGCAGCAATGAAGCATAGTGAGAGGGAAAAAGTAATCAAACAAGGACAACAACAAAAAAGTTGTTTCTCGAAACACAAAAACCTACTTGAAATAAACATTAGTAGAGTGTTGGGTCTTTTGTTTTGTTTGTTATTTTTTTCTTTCTTTTCCACTTTCTCTTTCTTAATGAGAATTGCAGTCCAAGAGAATTTTAAATGGTTTGAAGGGAATTTTTAAGCAATTACTTTATTTTGTTCATTTTTGTTATGCTATCATATGAATCTGCAGAGTGTGCTGTCAAAAATCTTCTTCTTTTCCTACCATATCTCTTTTAGTATTCTTCAGCAAAATAATTTAGCTTTTAAAATTCATTACAAACCTATTTTGGTTGATAATCTCAGAACAAAAGTAAGTAAATAAATACATAAATAAATAGCCAAATAAAATATAGCAAATTAAATTTAGAAGGTAGATCTATGTCTGAAGTGTGTTTCTTTCCTGAAGATAAGAATTTTCTTTTAGAGAAACTTGAAGTATCTTAGACTAAATATGGTAAGCAGGTTGCTGGTACAGTGAAATAAGAATTAGCATTTTTTGAATAAATTTGCATGGTTTCTGAAATATTATCTTTACATGTAGATATAACATATCACAGCATGTCTTGGGAAGTTTTTGCCTTAATAGAATTTGGTAAATCTTCCAGAGACGTATGCTTGTATAACGATACTGTAGAATATTTACAAGTGTTAACGATTCATAGGGACACTGTACTTATTTATGCAACCATAATATACTACCAGGTATATTGAATGCTTTTATAAGTCAATAGTGTGTCCTACTGTGATAGCAGTGCTATTAAATCCTTTGTAAAGGTTAACTCTACAGATTTTCTATGCATATTATAGCTTGCTCTGATTTGCTACGACATTTCGTATTGGAGTACATTTAATGCAGGAGTGTGTTTAATACATAAAATTAGTATATCCAATAATGTTAATCCACTAAATTTAGTGGCTGTTTAAGCAATGTTTTCATGAGCAGTTAATGGGTTGGATGTGGTACTGATGAAAGAACAAAAACTCCCGAAATATGCATGTACACCAGTTACCCATTTTTACATCTTCAGTCTCGTTGTTTATATCAGACATATTTGGATACAAAACATGGTAAGAAATCAGTACTGGTTGTCATTTCTATAGATAGTGTGTGGAGATAAGCTTAACAAGTGATTTATAAGAGTAAGTAAACAGCTTCAGCCAGAAATGGAACTTGCGTTGCTCAGTCAACTACTGAGGAATTTACCACTTTTGTATAGTATACACTCAGTTTTATGCAATAGTATTATGAGGAAGACTGCAGCTCATTATATTAACTTTATCATCATCACTTTCATAATCATCTTAAACACAATTATCATCATCATTGTCCTCATTATTCTCACTGTCAATGGCATCATTGTTATCATCACTGTCATCATCATTATCACCAGTGCCACCACCACCATCATCATCATCATCACCACCACTACCATGACGACGTTCATCATCATCATCATCGTCATCAGTATCTTAGTTCTGCCTCTTCCATGCTGGCACTGGTTGGAGGCAGTCTTCCTCTAAGCTTTGCAGTTGTGCATGTGCACATATGCTTCACAGACGGCGCACAAAGGGAGAAATGTGTACACACAAGGTTTCCAAGATTATATCACAGTTTTTTTTTTCTATTGAAGACGATGGTTACTTGCATCATTGTGCACATATTTTGCAAAGAAAAACAAAATTTGTATTATGTGCAAATTTCTGTACATCACTGCTGCAAAAAATTAAAGGTAACATTGTTTAGAAAGGTTTTATGAAGAGGCAGAGTTTTAAAGCCAGGTGTCATTTCCCTTATCAATCCTTTTGTAGTTCCTTTTCTTTACGGTTACTCTGTGTAATTACTCTGAAAGTGGGATATTTAATAGTAAAGCAGCTGTTATGAAATAATATGTAATATTGGTAACATTGGCAGAAACGTTAGCACACTGGGCGAAATGCTTTGCGGCGTTTCATCTATCTTTACGTCCTGTGTTCAAATTTCACTGAGATCAACTTTGCCTTTCATCCTTTCGGGGTCGATAAATTAAGTACCAGTTGAGTACTGGGGTCGATCTAATCGACTGGCCCTCTCCCTAAAAATTTTTAGGCCTTGTGCCTAGAGTGGAAAAGAATATGTAACATTGGTTTCAGATATTGGTGCAAGGCCAGTAGCTTCAGAGATTGAGGTAAGCCAATTGCATCAATCCCCAGCACACAGCTGGTACTTATTTTGTCAACCCTGAAAGGTTTGTAGCAGTGTAGATAGAAAGAGAGGTTACTCTATGATCTTTCTTGGAAAGGAGATCATTCAACTAAGATTCCTGAAATATCTGTGTCATGAGACATGATTCTTGATTATTCAAGAAGCTTGGTGTTACGTTTGGAAGTTTCTAGAATGTCTAGTGTCCCATTAATAAAAGCAGCTTGTTAACCCAGCTTTTTGCTTCTTAGTTGATTAGACTTAGAGCCATTCACGTTCTGGCTATGTCTGTCTATTTCTCTATGCCACATAGCCGATATGACTGAAAGCCACCCCTTCACTGTTGTCTTACACTTCCTACCTCTGAACTTTTTTGCTACTACAACTTGAGACTATGTGTTTTCACTAAATGAATATTTAAATATATTTTTATGTAGTAAAAGTATAGATCTTGTATTTGTTTATTCATCTCTGTATGAACTCTTGTGATAACATAACACACAGCCACATTAACCACATTGTACTATCTATATATTACACTAGAGGATAAAAGACAAAGTCAACCTCGGTAGATTTGAACTCAGAACATAAAGCTGAATGAAACGCTGCTAAGCATTTTGCCTGGTGTGCTAATGATTCTGCCAGCTCGCTGCCTTTAGAAAGCAATATGTGTATCGGTTGGCACCAGTGGTTTCATAGTTTGGTGGAGTCTAGCAGTAAGATTCGCTTTATAAAAAGGAGTAACCATCCGGCTAAGCCCTCACACGAAAAGTCATATGTAATATTGTAAATGTTTCCCTGCTATAAGCAAGCAAAGAGGTTGGCATTAAGTTCCAACAGTGAGGCTGTAAAGAAGGCCACTAGATGGCTTTGGATAAAGTGGACAGACCGGTACTTTGTTGCCATTGGGATGCATGCTGCGTCTTGGTCAACCCTGGGGAGGTGGGGGTCAACTGGGCGAAGGGGTTCTTATGTTGAAAGATCCTTAACACCCTGAAACCTTGGAAACATCACTGACAATGCATCCCAGAGTATCTGCAAGATGTATCTTTAAACTAATTTAATATAATATACTATATTATATTGTAGTATATTATAGTATAATCCAGTCCTATTCAGACCACCACTCCAGTCATCTGTCTATTTGGGTGTCTTCCTACATACTTCTCTTCTATATTTGTATTCATCCACATATCTGTGTCTGTAGTTTTATAGATCGATATACACACATAGATAGATAGAAAGATATCGTTAAATATCAAGTTCTCACCTTTCATTCCTTGGACATACACATACACACATACACGCACACATATGAATGTGTACATTTATATATAAAGCGGCATTAGCAGTATTTGTGGTGTTAGCAGCAGCAGCAGCAGTAGTAGTAGTAGTCATTGTTAGAGAAGTAGATGAAGAATTAAAAGACATGACTTGGAATGAGAAGCATTGTCACATTAAACGACATTGCTTGGACAATATCTGAAGATTGGAAGTAATCTCAGAATTGACTGAAACAAGACAACAGAAAGAAAAAAAAACAATAAAAAAAGGTCACAATTCTTGAAAGGAACTTTGAATACTTCTAAGTTTTAGCGGCAGAACTGAAAGAGGCTTTCAGAACAAACCAAATGACAGGATGGACAAATTAAAAAGATAGAATTTGGCAAATATAGAATGAGATGAAAATGAAGATGAAATGATTAATCACTTGGTTAGTTCATCATCATCATCAAAATCATCATCAACATCATCATCACTACCTTCATCATTGTCATCATCATTGCTTCTGTCTTTTACTCCTCATCATCATTGTCCTCCTCCCCACCACTACCACCACCATCATCTTCATGACAATGATTATCATCATCACTTTCTTCAACAACCTCATCCTCATTTTTCTCCTTCTCTTCATCATTTTCATCATCATCATCATCATTGCCATCATCATCAAATCAACATCATCATCATCCTCATCACCAGCGTTTGATCCACTACTTTTCATGCTTTCATGGGCCAGACTGTAGACCTGTAGTGTTATTCTGGCTTCAGGTCTACATTGAAGATCACTTCTACACAAGCACGCACGCACACACACACACACCACACACACACACATACACACACACACAGCTATCTATCTATAGATACATGCAGGTCATAGTCTACTTACAACCAGTTGGCTTCACAATGATTGGCATGCTAGCACCCAGCAGCAATAATAAATAGTCCAGTTGAAATCTAATGGGGTTAATTTTTTTCGAAATTAACCCATCTACAGATGAGGTCAGCCAACAAACACTTCCCCTAGGTTTGGTTATTGATCGCCACTGTGTTGGATGACTATCCTGGTGTGGAGAGATCGAGGCTACCTTGTATTTGTTTATGACTGCTTGAGACTCGGAAATGTTTTACTGATGCCAGTATAATAGTATGATACAGAATTCTGTGTGTAACTTTTACCTGAGAATGTCCCTTAAGAATGTAAAAATATAAAACAAAACTATGTAGGCTTATAGGTCGACTTAGGACCAGTCAGTCGGAACCGCTTGTGGCCGTAAGTTGACGATGGCCTTATAACACTGTCTATATAGCAGCCCTCCTTCCTGTTCTTTTACATTGCAGGCAAGTAACGAGTTCCAAGCACAAGCAGCATTCAGTCATTGAGTTCTTGGACAACAGAGACATGCTGGGTGTCTGATCTCTGCAGAATCTTCTTGTTTATGGAATTGGCACCATTTACAAGAACAATGTGCCCAGATGAATTTAAGGCGTTGTCCCTTCCAATGCAAAACTCCCTGAGATCACTTCTACTTTTGTGACACAAATTTCCTATTTTAAAGTGATTTAAAAAGCCTTTGGCATTCAGATTCTCTCTCAAATGTTATGCTTAATCATTCATATTGTTTTCAATCATGTGTTAACTCATAACTTCAATATTTTGTTGAAGTGATTGTCTAGTTTTAGAATAACATTGCAGTGTTGGTGTGAGAAGCCAGATCTGGCCAGTTTGAAGATATAACTGATAGAATATTCGGGCCGGATTGTGGTCAGTTTAAATTTTAAAGGATTGAATTTAAAACGATCGTCAAAATTTCTCATTAACTTATGTTCCAAATGTTAGTTTAATAGTAACCTGGTTACTTTAGTAAATTGTTCATTATTTCAAGAATTAATTCAAAGGGCACCTCTGACAGTGACACATAAAAAGCACCCACTACACTCTTGGGGTGGTTGGTGTTAAGAAGGGCATCCAGCTGTAGAAACCAAGCCAAAATCAGACTGGAGTCTGGTGCAGCTCCGGTTTATCAGTTACAGTCAAACCATCTAACCCATGCCAGCATGGGAAATGGATGCTAAATGATGATGATGAGGAGGAGGAGGAGAAGGAAGAGGAGAATGATTCACTGTATTTCGAAAGAAATACAACAAAAGTGTTAAAGAATGGGAAACCAACACGGAAGGCAAATCATCAGGTGACCAGCAACTGTGGCAACTGATGTGAATCGCTAGAGAATGGACGAATGAATTTCTGCAGGCAGATGAAATAATCTCTGGGTTTACAGTAAAAGTAGACTCTGGTCACAATGCCTTACAAAAGCTGGAGAAAGATTTTTGGGAATGGGAAAGCATGTGCAACTGATGAGTCAACTAAGAAGATCCCTTACCTGAAATACAGCTAAGGGTTAGTAACAAGGTCTATAAAACAAAGCTTCAATAATGTATATCCATCAAATCCATACTAGCATGGAAAAATAGACGTCAAGCACACAAATAATTTCTTTTATGGGCCACAAAGTCAAAATGACTGAAGACGATACAAGGATGAATTAAAACCAATAATGCGAAGAAAAAGAAGAGTTGTAGGAAGTGTGGAGGAGGATGAGAGCAATGATAACAACAACAATAATGAGTGTTGTTTTTGTTATGTTTCTGTAGTGGAATGGCAAGTTGCAGGCAAACTGAATCTTTGGAAAAGTTGTCTTCATTTGTTGTTAGCGCTTCCTCCCTCATATTGCCAATATATCCCCCATCTCTTTGAAGCAGTCCTGCAATAATTACCGAGTCTTGCAATTATTTTTATTTACTGTTCTTGTCTATTTGTGACAGTCTTGTGCTTATAATCACCTCTGGCACACCACCACCACCACCACCACCACCACCACCACTTCAACAACAACTACACCACCACCACCACCACCACCACCACCACCTCAACATCAATACCTTTATCACCACCACGGCTCAACCAAGTCTAACATAAATCAGAAAAATAAACAGTGAGATGATGTAGTAGTTGTGAAGTCGGGAGACTTTGGTTATTGTTGGAAGAAGTGAGAAGCAATATTTGAGAAGACAGACACAATGGAATCGGGTAATAAATCAAAGAAACAAGCAGAACAACTTGTGGAGATCATAAAGAGTGGGTTTTAATGTTTCTTATAATATTCACACATAAATTGAGACAAAATATAGCATGGTCGGTTGTGCATTCATTTAGCGACTGTTGGGTCATGAATTTATAGATATGTATAGGTGCAGTAGTGGCTGTGTGGTAAGAAGCTTGCTTTCCAACCACATGGTTCCGGGT
>NC_043009.1:31011862-31049362 GCF_006345805.1 Octopus sinensis | reverse complement strand
ACAGTGTTAATGTTCTGACATGTTCTCTTGTTGGAAGTATTAAATGTGACTCAAGGGAGATGTATTCAGTCAACAATGCATATTTGTTCTAAGTTTGCAAATCTGATGCTAGAAAACCAAAAAGATTTGCCAAGGGAGTCCTTGTCAAAGTCAGTTGGAGTCAAGGAAACAGGGTTTGAGTGAACAAGGAGGGGTGTTATAGGCATTTGTGTAGAACTATATGGAAATTGTTAGCAGCCTCTGATTGAAATGTGGTCATCTGAGAATAGAGTGGAGTGAATGATGTGAACACAATATTGAAAGCATAAGTTTTAGTGGGCCAGACATGTCACAAGGTAAACCAGATAACAGATAGGGCATCCAAGAAGCTGGAAAAGGCCACTTCTAACACATTAACCAGCCTCCCCTTACATTCTTATGAAATTTTCCCCAACTTTTACCTCATCCAGTCCAATCCTCCGTATCACTTCATCTATATTCATCCCCCAACATGTCCTTTGAGGTTCGGTCCTCACAATTACCCACCACCATCTCTCCCACTCTCTTCATTACTACCTTTCTCTCTAAGTCTCCCTTTCTCTCCAACACTATCGTTCTCTCTTAGTCTCTCTTTCTCTCCTTTCTCCTCCAACTAAGGTATCTTTGTATCTCTTCTACAACAAGTCACCTATCTCCATCTTTCCCTCTCTATTACTCTTTCAACCTCATATCAACTGCCACAAGACCTCCTCCCTCAATACTACTGCTATCCCCCCCAACCCAGTTGAGGGGACTTTGCCAGCTCTTGTCAAACTATCTTTGCTAACATAGAGAAAAGATATTAAATGATGATGATAGTGATGGTGATGGCGATGCTGATGATGACGATACTGGTGATGATGATGCTGATGGTGATGATGCTAGTGGTTATGATGATGCTAGTGATGATGATGATGGTGGTGATGATGGTAATGACGACAACAATGAAGAAATTACTGCTACATGAGGAAGTTTGCAAAACAGCCGCAATCCTATTTGAAGTGAAATGGTTATATAAATATATCTTCCCCTCTTATGTCTTCTGCCTTTTCGGTTTTGTGTTTGTATAATTGTAAGGAATCTTTGAAGAAGGACATTTTTGTATTTTAATCTTATGCTTCAGCAGAGTTACAAAGACATTCAAAACTGAAGGACACTTTAGGTATAAAGCTATGAGAAAGCTATACGTGTGTGTGTGTACATATATATGCGTGGATATATATATCTATATTAATATATATATATTGATATATATATATATATATATATATATATATATATATATATATATCATATGTACATACATATTATATATGCATATATGTCTGTATAAAAAATTTAACTCCGTTGGTCACGAATGACCGTGGGTGCACCTGAGAGGTTCCCTTCCAGGGTACAAGTCTGGGCAGAAAGTCACCATACCAGTGAATGCATAACTCAAGGTTGTTTTTATGGAAGACCACCAGTCTCCCATGCATACCAGCCTCCCCTCTCCATGCCACCCATCTTATCCAAGGAAAAGGCAAAGGGGCTGATACAGCTTGGCACCAGTGATGTCACAACTCATTTCTACAGCTGAGTGATCTGAGCCAACATGAAATAAAGTGTCTTGCTCAAAAACACAACAAACAGCCCAGTCCGGGAATCGAACTCACAATCGCACGATTGTAAGCTTGATGCTCTTACCACTGAGCCATACACCTTCTATATATATATATATATGTGTGTGTGTGTGTGCATATGTTTATACGTATATATATATATGTGTGTATTTGTATGTGTGTGTGTGTGTATATAGATAGGTAGATATAGAGATAGATGAATAGATAGATAGATATTACATGAACACACATACTAATATCTATATGTATGCATATGTATATTCATGATTATACTTGTATACAGGTAGCATATACAGATGAGCATATATACATTAGTGTATACATTTTTGCATAGATGCTTTCCTGTTTTTGTCTATATTGACCATCCTACCAAAATAATTTTCATCATAGTTGACAATGATAATAACAAACTCTTCAGGCACTTATTTGCTGAACCAAAAACTAATGATCATCCCAAGAAGAAAACAAAGAAAAATCTTATACAATTCTACAAAATGAAGTTCTGAAAAAATAAATATTTACAAGTCTAGGAGCACTGGGTTGATGTATTTGTTTGATTCTGTATTGTTGATATAAATTGAGAGAGTTAAAAATCTTGGAAAACACATCACGAGGAAGATACTTAGCAAAAATCTTCTTACATCATGACAATGCACTGCAACACACATCTTTTGCAAGAAATCTGGCAGTCGGCAAATTGGTCTAGGTGGTGGTTTTCCATTCTCCATACAGACTGGATCTGGAATCTTCATGCTTTGACCAATTTGGTTTAATTCAATGAAGGTCAGTTTTGGTGGGAAATAATTTGATGAGATAGAAGATGTGAAAGAAGCTCTGAAGAATTGGATACCACAGTGCAAGCCTGAATTACTTCAAACAATATTGGTGTCTTGCTGAAGAGGAAGTACAAGGTTACCCAGCCAGAGAGAGAAAGATCAGGGAAGAAGACAGAAACAGGTGTGCTACTGCAAAGAAAATACACGGTTGTATAGGTGCAGGAGTGGTTGTGTGGTAAGTAGCTTGCTTACCAACCACATGGTTCCAGGATCAGTCCCACTGCATGGCACCTTAGGCGAGTGTCTTCTACTATAGCCTCGGACCATCCAAAGCCTTGTGAGTGGATTTGGTAGACGGAAACTAAAAGAAGCCTGTCGTATATATGTATATATGTGTGTGTTTGTGTTTGTCCCTCCAACATCACTTGACAACTGAATATGATGTGTTTACGTCCCCGTAACTTAGTGGTTCAGCAAAAGAGGCTGATAGAATAAGTACTAGGGTTACAAAGAATAAGTCATGGGATTGATTTGCTTGACTAAAGGTAGTGCTACAGCATGGCCACAGTCAAATGATTGAAACAAGTAAAAGAGTAAAAGAGGTTGCCCAGCCTGAGGGAAGTGCAGGAGAAGGAGAGAGAGGGAAAGAGAGTGGTATACTGCAGGATGGAGATGGTGACAAAATGCCAGGCATGCTCACAAGGAACGGGGATCAGAGTATAAATGAGATGTTTGAGTAACGGAAGAGAGAGATATAGATAGTGGCAAGTGCCAGGGCATACCCTTGAGGTTCAAATGCCATAATATAAGTACATAATACACACACATATAAATATATACACATAGATATACTGAAAGCTGATATCAAGACACTGAGCCTTACAAATGAGATGACAAATATCAGAGGTGCCTGACACCTTATTGTACTTAAGAAGACCTGTCCACCACAGCAGATTTGATACCGGTGCTGGTACCAAATAAAAAGCACCCAATACACTGTGTGGAGTGGTGGTATTAGAAAGGGCATCCAACCATAGAAACCATGCCAGAATGGACAATAGTAGCTGGTGTGACCTCAGGCCTTACCTGCTCCAGCGAAACTGTCTAACATATGCCATCTTATAAAAAGGATGTTAAAGGATAATGATGATGATATATGTGTTTATACATGCACATGCATGCACACACATAAGATGTTTGTTGAGTCCATGGTTTGTTTTAGAATGGCTGTTTTTGGTGAAAAGTCAAGCATTAGTTCTTCTCAGAAATTTCATGTAGCATGAACCTTTAGTACCGAAAGTGCACGGAAATAGTATTATTTGTTAGAACAAAAGTGAACCATCTGAACACATGATAAAAGCTTTTGAGGAAATCCTCCATGGTGTTCTGTCACCATAGAATATTTAATCCTGAATTTCCGATGATCCATTGTCATAGGAAATCTCCTGTAGTGTAAACAAGTTCAAGATTAATTAAAGCAATTGAATGGTGAATAAGTTCAATGAAGATAAAAAAGTTATCAAATGTCAGGAAGCATTCAACCATTTCACGGGTTTTTAGCTTTTGTTTGAATCAGCACTATTGTTGTGGTTGCTGTTGTTGTTGTTATCATTACTATTAATATTGTCATTTGTTAAACTTTAGCAGTGTTAGAATTCAAGTATAACATGTTTGTTAAACACCTACATGTCACATTTCTTGTGACTCTAATTATGAATTACTATTCTTGGTTTTAATTATTACGTTTGTACAAGCAACGAGCTGGCAGAATCATTAGCATGCTGTGCAACATGCCTAGCAGCATTTTGTCCATCTTTTCATTCCAAGTTCAAAATCCACTGAAGTTAACTTTGCCCTTCCTCCTTTCAGGGTTGCTAAAATAAGTACCAGTTATGCACTGGGATCAATGTAATCAACTTATCCCCTAACCTGATATTGCTAACCTTAGGCTAAAATTTTAACTCAATACTAACCTCTGAGTAAAAATATTGGGTTTGATTTCAATAATCTTTAAGCATTTATGATCTTGAGTGAAAACGGGAAGTTATATCATTCATGCTTATCCCACACACTTAGCAGTATCACACGAAAGATTTGTATGTTCTTAGTGCAGAAAAGACTTTATTCAGAATCTCTGATTTAATTAACAGACCTGATAACAAACAAATAATTTTGCACCCATTCACACCTCTGACCTTGTCCTTCACCACCTTTTGCTTTGTTTCAGGGTGTTAAGGGTGAAAATGCAGCAGAATGAAATTACTTTAACTGAGAATTGTAACCACAGCAGTCACACAGCATGCCAAAAATACATTCAGATGAAACATTTTATGAAAAACCTTAAGTTAGCTATACCACTGGCAACATAAATTTCATGCTTCAAATCTGTGTGTGAGTGTGTACATACGTACATACATACAAACATATATACATACATATGGTATGTATGTGTGTATATGTATTCTTACTGTCCTGTTTTTGTTACCATTGTAACCCTCCGCAAAAAAATCCCAAATCTGCTTTGCGGGAAGGACTGTTTTAACAAAGTCGTGTCTTGTCCCTACCTTCAAAACGTGGAGTAGATAAAACGGGACAATTGATGAAGGGAATGTTCTTTATGTTGCCTGTCTCGTTTGTCTATTTGTTTCTTTCGTTGTTCGAAAAAATGTTTGTTTTCTATGCTTTTGTTTTTTATGTTCTTGTTTCTCATTTTGTTCATGTTTTCTTGACATCCTGTACCCATGTACCCATGTACATATACATGCATGTACATGTATGTGTGTATATATGCATATATATATATATATATATATACTATTTACATATATATATATATGTACATATATATGTGTATGTATGCGTGTGTGTATATATATATATATATATATATATACACACTAAAAATAAAATAAAAATTGACATCATTTGAAAAACATTTAATTTGTTAGATAGAGCATGTAAATAGATAATGTCTTTACATCTGTTTCTAGAATAGCCAGGTATGTTGGTCATAATACTGAGTGAGTAAATTTTCCATATGCTCAGTAGTCTGTCATCAGAAGATTTAGCTTATGCAGTTCAAGCTGGAATTTCAGTGGTAAACCAAACTGAGCATCCATGGTACAATGCCTATTACATAACGTCAGTTGATGGAAACTCCCTGTATATTCTCTATATGTATATATGTGTGTGTGTATATATATATATGTATATATACATACATACATACACACACACATATATTTTCTTTTATTCTTTTACTTGTTGCCATCATTTGACTGCAGCCATGCTGGAGCACTGCCTTTAGTTGTACAAATAAACCCCAAGACTTATTCTTTGTAAGCCTTATATTTATTCTGTTGGTTTCATTTGCCGAACTGCTAAGTTATGTGGGCCATAAACACAACAGCATCAGTTGTCAAGCGATAGAGGAGGTACAAACACAGATACACACACACAAATATATATATATTTCCGTCCATCAAATCCATTCACAAATCTTTGGTTGGTCTGAGGCTATAGTAGAAGACACTTGCCCAAGGTAGCACACTGTGGGACTGAACCTGGAACCCTGTGGTTAGGAAGCAAGGTTCTTACGATACAGCCACACCTGTGCCTATATATGCAGGAGTGGCTGTGTGGTAAGTAGTTTGCTTACTAACCCCATGGTTCCGGGTTCAATCCCACTGCGTAACACATTGGGCAAATGTCTTCTACTAAGCTTCAGGCCAACCAAAGCCTTGTGAGTGGATTTGGTAGACAAAAACTGAAAGAAGTCTGTCGTATATTTGTATGTGTGTATATATATATATATGTATATATATATATATGTATGTGTGAGCCTATGTTTGTGTGACTGTCTTTGTCCCCCCAGCATCACTCGATAACTGATGCTGGTGTGTTTATGTCCCCATAACTTAGTGCTTCGGCAAAAGAGACTGATAGAATAAGTACTAGGCTTACAAAGAATAAGTCCTGGGGTCAATTTGATCAACTAAAGGCGGTGCTCTAGCATGGCTGCAATCAAATGACTGAAACAAGTAAAAAGAGAGTAAAAAGACACGCACACACACACACACACACATTTCTTTTCCTTCTCCACTGAAGACTTTCTAATGTGTGCCTCCTTGACTAAGGCAGTTTGGTTTGGTTTGAGGGACGCTTGACTGTTTTCTTGCAGTTTCCCTGCCTCCATAGATTCTCCCCAACGAGTTCAGCATTTAACATATGATGTTGAAACTGACTCACCAACAGGGATGATGATAAGGGAGAAATATTTCACTTTAATAATAATGCTGGTGTGTCTCAAGATTGATAATTGTGATGACTGTGCTGGGGATGGTGGAGATGGTAATGATGAGAGAAATAATGCTGGGGACGGTGAAGATGAAGGGTCCTGAAGAAGACGGTGATGATGACAACGATGCTGCTGAATATTTTTCTGAGGATCACTGTTACAGCTGAACCCCTGATGGCACTTGTAAAAAAAAAACCAAATTTATGTCTATGATTACAGTGGTGGTGGTGATGACGAGGATGATGATGATAGCTAGCAAAAAAAGGGAGGAGAAAGAGAAGGGGAAGCAGAAAAAGAAGAGGAGGAGGAAAAGAAGAAAGAAGAGAAGGAAAAGAAGGAAGAGGGGGGAGGGGGGTGTGAGGAGGAGGAGGAGTGAGAGAAAAAGTGCAGTCATAGAATAAGAATGATAATGATCACAATAGTGATGGACAGCAATAATAAATTATAACAGCCATAGTCATCCTTGCAGAATTTTATTAGTCTGAAGGAAGAAAGAAATAACAACAACAACAACAACAACAATAATAATGATAGTATTGCATTCAGTATTTATCATCTCATTTTGTTTTCTTTTTTTTGTCTTTCTCATCTACATTTCTATATCTTCAACAAGATGTGTGAAATTGATAGAAAGTGATTTACAGCAGGCTGTAAATAAAACACAAAGGAATACACACACACACCACACACACACACACACACACACACACACGCGCGCGCGCACACACACACACACACACACACACACACACACACACAGAGGCATAATAAGGAGAAAGAATGAGTTGGGAGAAATAAAACCGAAATAAACTTTTATTAAAACTAAGCATTCCCTCATGGGGAGAAATGAAAATAGTGTGTGTAATTATGTGTGTGTGTGTGTGTGTGTGTGTGTGTGTGTACAAAACTTAGAACCCCAAATAATTAAAATAGAAGCAAAAATTAATTTGTGTAAGTTTGAATAAAAAGCAACCACAAGAAAACTGATTACATATATATATATATATATATATTATATATATATATATATATATATGTTTAGGAGTTTCTGAGTGGTAAGTATCTTGCTTACCAACCACATGGTTCCAGGTTCAGTCCCACTGCAAGGCACCTTGGGCAAGTGTCTTCTACTATAGCCTTGGGCCGACTAAAGCCTTGTGAATGGATTTGGTAGATGGAAACTGAAAGAAGCTTGTCATATATATATATATATATGTGTGTGTGTGTGTCCAACCTCACTTGACAACTGATGCTGGAGTGTTTACATCCACATAACTTAGCAGTTTGGCAAAAGCGGCCAATAGAATAAGTACTAGGCTTACAAAGAATAAATCCGGGAGTCAATTTGTTTGACTAAAGGCAGTGCCCAGCATTGCCATAGTCAAATGACGGAAACAAATAAAAGAGTAAAAGCATAGAAGAGTACATACATGCATTAACACACACTAACAGACACACACACAAATACACTTGTATATAATGTGGGGAAGGTGGAAAGCTGGTGGAATCATTGGCCAAAATGCTTAGAGACATAGCTTCTAGTTCTTTATCTTCTTAGTTCAAATTCTGCTGAGGTCAGACTTGCCTTTCGTCCCTCTTGAGTGTATACAATAAAGAAGTTGTCAAGAAATGGGGTCAGTGTGATCAATTCACAAGCATCCCTCATAATTATTGGTCTTAAACCCCACAAAGGACTGGTGGATCCCATTTTAAGGGAGAGGGAATATTGTGATCTCGGTCCCTTACATGCCATAGTAATCAGTCTTATGAATCTTGAGGCGAAAGAAAATAGAAAAGCATGTGGGTTAGTGTTAGGGTTTCAGCTCCATAGCCTTAAGATCATGAGTTCAATTCCTAGTGATGAATTGTGACCTTGAGCAAGATACTTTGTTTTATGTTGTTCCAGTCCACTTAACCGGCAGAAATGAGTTGTACCTGTAATTCAAAGGCTCAGCTTTGTTACATTATATTTGTTACATTCTGTCATGCTGAATCTTTCGGAGAACTTTGTTAAGGATATGCGTGTCTGTGGAGTGCTCAGGCACTTGCACATTAATTTCAGAAGCAAACTATTTCATTTACTTATCAACTGGAAACCTCGTTGTCATAACCAACAGAGTGCCAGTGTGTGTGTGTCTATATAGATATATATATATATCTTATATATATATCATTGGTATAATGCAAAGGTGTCATAAGTCAAAAACATTGCTTTTCAGAAAATGCAAAAATAGTTTTACCATTCCATAGTAAAGCCATTGTACTAAACTTTGAAAATTTTTGATATCTTGCCATATGAAGCAGCTGGAGATACGATCGTTTGACCAAAAGAATTAGCTATTGCAAGCAAAAATAAATATTGAAGAAAGACGCATTTGGCCACATTTGGACATACAACTATTTAACATAATAGCAATGACACACACACACACAAGCCCAAAACATACTCCTTCTTACCCAGTTTCTCAGTGGAATAGCAACAATTAGCAACAGCCTCGTGATTCATCCACCTGGGAAACAAAGTTTCAAATGATTGCATCCTGGACAAGGATTTTGAAAATTTCATCAGACAAACATTTGTCTCCTGACAATGAAAATTTTATAAGCAACCATTTCAGACTCCATATAAAGTTTCATGTCAAGCTGGAAGTTTGTATTTCCCACTTCATTGTGTGAGTTTGAAAAACGGACCTCGTAAACCAGACCATTCAAATCCTGGAAGCATACAACATTTTGTGTCTCCTGATTTTTTTTTCCCAGTCATCTGAAGAGATAAGCTTAGTCATACAGAAATCCTTGAACATCAGAAGAATTGTATCCACTTTACAGCTACATCAACCTAAATTAGTGGTTCCCAGACTTTTTTTCATGCTGCTGCCCACTTGGCACCTGGTCCACATTCCTAGCACCTTACCCCACTTACTACCACAAACATAGGCCATTTTCTGCATCAAATTCAAAATACCTGTATTTCACTAATAAAACTAACTTAACCCATTATTTTGTTCTTTTTGCATCCATTATCACCCCATTACTATCCCATTATCACCCCCATTTTTCTTCAATGTCCCACTGGATCTTTCCACTGTTCTTAATGGGGAGGGACAGTACCACCCACTTTAGGAACCACAAATCTAGATGGTTCACATATGTAATGCTTATATTTGATTTGTATCCCACCTGAGGGTCTTCTAACTGGCATTCTGTTAATCATGACAATGAAGGTTCCAATTTATCTGACCAACGGAACAGCCTGCTTGTGAAATTAACATGCAAGTGGCTGAGTACTCCACACACAGGTATACCCATGATGTAGTTCTCAGGGAGATTTATCATGACACTGTGTGACAAAGCTGACCCTTCAAATGACTGGTACAACTCCCTTTTGCCAATTTAGTGGACTGGAGCAACATAAAACAAAGTGTCTTGTTCAATGTCCTTCCAGGAATTAAACTCATGACCAACTGATATATGTGTCTGTCGATTTTTCAGTCACTTATATGTTCGTTCAGGAGCAGATAACTCAGTAGATCAAACAACTGAATCCCCTGTTAAATGATAGAGATCCACTATCACCAATGAATGTTACCTTTTATATATATATATATATATATATATAAAAATTAAGGTAGAAATTGATATTAGTCAATTAAAAACAGTGGTCTAGCACATTAAAAAGAATCCGAAGATTAAAATATTTATATATACCAATTAAGGACTGAACACGAAAAGGTGGACAGTCAACATGCTAGATATAGACGTCAAATCGCCATTCGCCACAAGGATTATGTTCTCAAATAAAAATAAAATTCAGCACGACCTAAAGCAATGGATGAGACAAAAGAAATATACTAAATGGAATAATTACCTACGTACTGCAGTTTCAGCTATTAATATCACAAGGATATCTGTAGCTTCATCAGCGTAGTTTGTTATGAGCATAATATGCTGTACTAGGTGAAAAACGGTACCGGAGTCCCGCAGGCAAAAAGTACAACCTATTACGTTCGGATGTATCTTTCGAATGCCTCTACTTTTGGCGCGCTGATAATCGAAAAACTAACCTGCAGCCAATAATTAGCAGCAGTCAATTTATCGGTTTGAGAACATATATTTCATATTTAAAAATTAAGGGTAGAAATTGATATTAGTCAATTAAAACCAGTGGTCTAGCACATTAAAAAGAATCCGAAGATTAAAATATTTATATATACCAATTAAGGACTGAACACGAAAAGGTGGACAGTCAACATGCTAGATATAGACGTCAAATCGCCATTTGCCACAAGGATTATGTTCTCAAATAATAATATTAATAGCTGAAACTGCAGTACGTAGGTAATTATTCCTTTAGTATATTTCTTTTGTCTCATCCATTGCTTTAGGTCGTGCTGAATTTTATTTTTATTTGAGAACATAATCTTGTGGCGAATGGCGATTGACGTCTATATCTAGCATGTTGACTGTCCACCTTTTCGTGTTCAGTCCTTAATTGGTATATATATATTATATATATATATATATAAATAATCCTGATGCACTCGTCACCAAGCCACATGCCATCTAAGGCATCTATGGCCTCTTAGACTATGATGGTCAGTATGTGGATGGAGGACAAAAGAAGTTGGTCAGTGTCTAGTCTCAAGTGTGGGAGCATTTGTCAGCTGTTGTTCATTTTCATGAGTTTATTGTTGGAGAGATATTGAGACTAGGGGTGGAGATGGGGTGGATAAAAGCAAGGGAACCATTCTTGGAACTGACTGATCAGAGGGAGTGGACTTCCATCTGGCTTCTCCACCTAAATATTTATATATCTCACCTGTGATAGGAACTTTATATCAAGGATTGGAATCTATGGACACCAAAGAACCCACAAATAAAGAAGATGACCATTAAATACACATATTATTTAGGGGCAGAAGGATTAATTGTAGTGCTTAGTGCAAGGGTGATGAGAGGGGGAGAGCTAAGTTGGTCAGGGTCACTGGAAAGGTGTGTGTGTGCGTGCCTCTTTGCATAGGTGTCTATTGTTTTTGATTTGTTAGTGTATGAATGTATAAATGTGTTCTTCACTACTGTAGCAGTTACAATATGTAAAGTGCTGATTAGTGTCTTAATCAATGGCTTATAATTAATATGATAATTTTAATTTTAGGTCCTGAATTACCACCACCATCACCACCATCATCATGATCATCATTGCAATTGTAGCTATCATTACAACCCACCATCAACGTCATAATTGGAACCACCTCCTTCGTCTTCAACACCAATGTCATTATCCCCACCATCATAAGAACCTTCATCGTGACCACCTCCACCTCCACCACTGCCACCACCAACATCAGCACAACTACTAACAACAATATTACTGCAACCTGGTCTCTTTGTCACTGTGACTATCACCACTGCTTTAGCAGTTTTAGGTTTCATCATTATCATCATCATCGTTATCATCATCGTCATCATCATTATCATTTCTTTTAACTTTACCAACCAGCATATCAAGCTTGCCATTGTAGTCTGTGCCTTCAGCAATAAACACCAGCTACTACTGCTACCACCACCACCACCGAAGCCTTTAGCAATTCCACCCACCACAATCGTTTCTCACAAAAGCCTTTAGCATTTCCACTTTCGTTGCAATCACTCACACCACCAACACTGCACTTATTGTATTTTCACTTCCAAGCCTACCTCATTGGTGTGAACACCATCATCATCAGCAGCATCATTGTTGTCATCATCATCGTCATCATCATCATCATCATCACCACCACCATCATCCTCATCATAATTACTACCATTGTCATCATCACAGACAACATTATCCTCATCAGTATCATAGCCACAGTGATGGCCATCAAGATGCTCTGCACTGCTCCAAACCATCTCATCTCCACACTAATATCTGGGTGATGGGAGTCTCCAAGCAGTCATGTGGAAATAGCAGCTGGATGTTATTCAAGTCACATGCTACTCTCTCACTCTCACTGGTACACCTTTACAGACGAGTAGACCGAAAGAGCATGACATGATATGCCTTGCTCAAGATCACACTGCACTGAGTGATCTGTGAATTATCCACAAAGCAATGATTGATAGACCAATACAGAATGAACCTACACATGCACATACACACACACACATACACAGACACATGCATACACACATACACACAGATCTTTATCTTCTGTCATTTACTGGTCCCAGTGAGCCTGATGGGGCACTACTTCAAAGGGTTTAGCCAAACAAATCGACCCCAGGACTGACATTTTAAAAATCAACTGCTTAAAGTCTCTCTCGCCAAACTGCTATGTCATGAGGATGTAAACAAACCAGCATTGGTTGTCAAGCAGTTATGTAGTGAGTGGGGTGGAGATGATCACACACACAAAGATATGCACACACATATACAAGGTCTGATCAAAATGTATCAGGACTGGTGCTATAAAATGAAACCTATAGCACTGGTCAATTTGGCATTTAAACTCCTTCAAAGTCGTCCCCGTCTGTAGTCACACACTTTATCCAGTATTGTTTCCCTTGATAGAAGCATTCTTGCAATTCTTTGGTGGGGGGGGGGATACCCAGCAGCTTTCCCATTGCATTGTCTTGGACTTTCTTGATTGATATCTTGAAATCTTTTTGGGGTCTTCCACTGTGAAGACTAACCTTGGGTTTCAGGACCATAGCTATTGACCCACAGTTCATCACCTGTTATAACCATTTTCAAAATGTTTCCATCTTCCTTGACACAACAAGATCCTGCACAGCTGTGACTTGGCCTTCTTTTTGAGACAACCACACTCTACACACTTTACTTCTAAGTATTGCTATCACCAACGGAAATTAGTTAGATTGTTATAACTGGGCATGCATGCACAACAGAGTCCAAGGTCAACTTGTGCAATGAGACTTCACTCTGAGTACTTTAACTCTGTTACCATAGCAACAATCCCACTATTTTTTGATCAGACCTCATATACGTATATATACACACAGAACAGGCTTCCTCTCAGTTTCTGTCTATCAAATTCCCTCAAAATGTTTTGGTCAGTCTGGAGCTATACTAGAATACACTTGCCCAAGGAGCTGCAAAGTGGGACTGAACATATAACCATTTGGTTGCCAAGTGAGCTTCTTAGCTACACAGCCATGCCATGCCTGCTCCTATAGGCATGTAAGTCAGAATCATTTAGAAGTTTACAGGGAAACCATTAGGTCCCTGGTTTGATCTCAGTGATTGGCATATTGATCAAGCACCATTTTCTACAGCCTTACATCAATCCTGGCTCAACTCATTCCATGTGGAAGATATTAGATCGATGGACCCTAAACAGAAACCTGACAAGCAGAATTTATCCGTAGTTTAATAGGTAGAGCCTTCTCATAGACTGTTATGCTAACGCTTACAGAGAATTACATTAACTGTTTCTGTAGAATATTTGAGTTGAAATACACTGTTTGATTTGTTGGAATTAATTTTGAAATGATGAAGAGTTTAGTAAAATAAATTTGTCATTATTCAGTGGGTGTTTTGGATTAGGACATAAATATTATGAACTTGTAACGAGAGGTTTTAAATTAGATCACTTTAAATGTTTTGCTGCAGTATTCATTTTTAAATATATTCTGTCCTTTTTGAATAAATTTGAAATTATTGAAAAAAATCTAGGAGAATAGCTTTATCATTATTAAAGAAATGTTTGTAGCATAAATTGGCATGAAAATTTTATGTAGAAATTTTAAGTTCAGTTATTTTAAAGTAGGTGGGTTGTTGTTAGAAGGGGCAATTGAGTGGAAGGGCCAATTTAGTGGACTGGAGCAACATAAAGCAAAGTGTCTTGTTCAATGTCCTGCCAGAAATCAAATTCTCGACCATCTGATATATGTGTCTGTGGATTTTTCAGTCACTTATATGTTCATTCAGAAGTAGATAACTCAGTAGCTCAAATAACTGAATCCTCAATGTTAAATGATGGAGATCCACTATCACCAATGTGTTACCTGATATATATATATATATCATCATCATCATCAAAACATACATATATGTAATATAAGGCACATATATATATATATAAATATTATATATACGTATGTATGTATGTGTATATATAAATATTATATATATGTATGTATGTATATTGTGTGTACAAGGGAAAGAGGAAGGAAATATCCAATGTATTTGACAGAGTTTATTTATTCATTTGCTGCAAGCTAAAACTTCATTCACTTTCTTTCCCAATTTTCTCACTGGGTACAAAACCGCAGGGTAGTAAAGAAACACCCATAAAGAAATGTGAAGCACACAAACATACACACACACACACACACACATGCTCACACGTACACAAGCGCATGCACATATACACACAGAATAGCTTATACATGCACATGTTATGTATAGCTAAATACACATATCTATTATATATATATATATATATATATATATATATATCTATATATATATATATTATATATATATATATATGTATATATATATATATATATATATAATATATATATATTATATATATATATATATATGTATATATATATATATAATATATATATATATATATATATATATATATAATATATATATATATATATATATTTCTGTTTGTATAACTATACATATATACATACAGGAATACATACATACATGTGTGTGTGTATATAAGTATACAGTCATTTGCTTGAAGCTGAAACTTTTCTCCATCACTATTCCAAGTGTTTCACCAAGAGTTCCTTTACATGCCCGGAGGCATATTCTCACACATATAGATAGGCAGATCGATTGATAGATAGATAAGTAGGTAGATATACGGACAGACAGAGAGATAGAGAAAGGCAGATATAGGAGAGACAGATAGACGGATAGATTTACATACATACACCTACACTCACAGACACCCACACATACACATCACATAAGAGATTGGCAGTGATGTCATATATATTCTTTGCAGGTAACCACTGCATATATGTGTGTGTATGTATGTATATGTATATATATATATGTATGTATATGTATATAAATATATATATATATATATATGTAAGCGTGTATCTGTATATATGTACACATATATATGTTAGAGGCATGTGGCTCTGTGGTCAGGGTGTTGCACTCATGATGTAAGAATGTAAGATCGCAGTTTCAATTCCTGGACTGGGCAATGCATTGAATTCTTGAGCAAAAACATTTTAATTCATGTTGCTCCAGTTTATTCAACTGGCAAAAATTGAGCGATCCTGTCTGAGACTAGCATCTCAGCCATGGAGAGAATACATTCAAGCCTTTGATGCATGAAGGACCTCTGATTTCTTTTATATAAATACATATGTATATATATATATATATATATATATATATATATATAATATATACACATATATACATATATATATACACATATCACATAAGAGACTTCCAGTGATGTCATGTTTCCTTTGCAGGTAACCACAGCATATATGTGTGTGTATGTAAGTGTATATATATATCTATATATATAAAACTCAACTTGTGTGTCTGTGTGTGTATCTGTGTGTGTGTCTGTGTGTTTAACTTCCCGGCACATCTCCTCCTAGCCAACAAATCGTAGAACCACCAAAAATGGGTCACTTAAAGTTTAGGCGAATGAAAATTGAACTGCGCTATTTCTGTTCCGAAATTCATCTATCAAGTGCAAAAATCGATAATGTGTTCGTTTAGGCCTTACCCCATGCATTGAATAGTGAACTTTACTCAGTCAGCTGTTTGACGTGAACTGTGTTCACCACGTGTGCAAGCATGCGTAAATTGCATGAAAAATAAAAAATCAAGATATAAAAACGAATCGCCGTAAACATTGTAGAAATTCAGCAAAGAAATGAATCTCCAGGATGTAGATTGGAGTGTTTTTTCATATTAATCATTTGGACTTTGTGAACACATACCAATTGTTTTCATAACATTTTTAACGCTTTGAATTAAATGTGACCATTTTGCAAAGCCGGGCAATACTGCTAGTATATATATATATTTATAAATTTCATCCAAGGATTATTATTGTTATTACTGTTTATCCTACATTATATAGGCACAGCATAGTGTAACCCCAAAATCTGGTATCACCAGTTAGCATCATTAGGCTGTTTCCAGCATAAAAGGGCAGCAGCTTTTAATGCATATTCAGAACATATATGGCATTGATGTAGTGACATTTGAGATTTTGTCTAGGTGAATCTAGCTGGTGAGAGCTAATAAAATTTACTTTAACAAACATAGTTTGGAAAGTTTGAAACCTCCGTCCTAGATTATCTACATTTCGGTTGTACATTTATATAATGTTCTTCCTATAGGTAAGATGAATTTTTAATGTTTGCTGCCTGCTAACATCTTTGCCAATATATGTATATATACATGCAGTGAAGATTTACTATAGCATCGCATATAATCATCTGCTATTTCCACTTGTACCACTATCCTATATACATAAACACAATAGCAGCATGGAGGGTGTCTGTAAACCATGTAGGAACTCAGAAAAACTGTTGGGTTGAATTCACTTGTGATCTAAACAAATAAGTATGCTGGTTAATTGCTTTAGTAGGTCAACCATTAGGTTCCAAAATCATAGCTAAGGCTAGATCTAGGGATCTGTATTGGTTTCTTCATGGAAGTACCAACCTGCATCCATATCCTCTGGAAAAAGATGAGTTGGGAACATTATTCTGTCTATATTCGTCCTACAACTTTTACTCTTTATTCTTCTATTTTATTTCTTACAAACTGTAAATTTTTCCTGTCTAAAATATTCATACATTGTTTCTGATGACGGAATACCAAGTGTGTGGACATGCTAACCTACTTCTTGGGTTATCCCAGAAACGGCTGTAAGACTTCAAATTCACCTTACCCTAATTAAATTATTCTAAATGATTTGAGATACTCCGTCTGCCTTGGTTTTGATTCTTCCTCTAATATAATACATATGTATGCATGTGTGTGTGTGTGTATACATACATATATATATATATACACACACACTCACACACATTTGTGGTTGCTGCTGTTGTTGTTTAACAACTACCGGCTGGATAGTTGATCAGTGCTGCTCCTCAATTACCACCTGCCTCTCCGCCATCCTCAGCCATCTCTTCCTTAGGATGTGCAGATGGTGGAGAAACAGCGAAGTTGGGCAGGCAGCTCCTGAAAACTTGACCCAGTGGGGCTGGAGCCATCATGCCTCGGGTTGTTGAAATTTTTTCTTTCCTTTTCTTTTTTAGCCGGTAGTTGATGGTTGAGAACTGCTCTTTGCCAATTGTCACCCCCAACACCACTGAGGGGGTCATTCTCGAGATGGGGGTTAAAATTAAAAAAAAAAAAATTTGTAGAAAATTGCCATGTGGTTGCTGCTGAAAAATTCCTGGTTTTAGGTTAGTGAAAATATAGGAGAATCAGTTAATTATGATTTCATTCAACATATTCTCCTCCCAGATTCACACACTTGTTTGTAGCAGTCCTTCAGTTTTTCTCAGCTCTGTAAAAGAACTCAGAAGACTGGGCCTCAGGCCAGGCCTTTCACGATACCCTCGAAGCCAGGTACTTTTCAGCATCTCCTCATGTATATATACCAATGTGGGGTTGTGTGTTCGTTCACACATTGCTCAACATAAGTGTGTGTGTGTATATATATATATACACACACACATACACACACAGTGCTACCGTGATAGAGCAAGTGAAGAAACATGAAATGTAACATGCTACAATTCACTGCAATAATCAAATGCATGCTCAGCTATAGCAACTGCAGCATCAACTGCAACACCAACAACAGTAACAACAGGAAGAATGGTACCGAATGTTCTTAGTTTCACCAATTGTTTAGCAAAGCTTGAAATTATTTTTGTGGCATGACAGTGATTTTCTGGTGCAATGGACAAGGAAAAAGTATAAAATGGGCATTTGCTGGAAAATTGATTATGTCAATTTGCAATGCATATGAACATAGCTATATATAGATGCTCACATTTATATATACAAGCATACACATATATATATATATATATATATATATATACATACATGCATACATACACAGTTATAAATGAATCTATATATATATATATATATACCCACATATATTTACATATGTACACATATACACACATAGATATGAATATATATATGTGTGTATATGTATATATCTATATGGTTGTATGTATAGGTATGTGTGTGTGTGTCTGTGTTTGCATATTTATATATATAAACATATACATACATGCCTACATATATATATATATACACACACACACATACATATATACATACACACACACTCACACACACACACACTCACACACACACACACACACACTCATGTGTGTGGGAGAGAGTGTGAATGTGATTCTACAGCATGTAGTCAAGAGTTCTGCATGTGCATTAAGCAAGTATCATTTCTTTTCCAATTGCTTTTCTCTTGTTTAAATCTTTCTTTTCCTACTTTATACAAGGTCGTATATTTAATAATTTGTTTCACAAACACTTTTGGCTTTTGGCTTAGCTTCATTGTGTGGCACCTTGAGCAGGTGTCTTTTGTTATATCCCTGGACTGACTGAAGCTCAAAAAGTGACTTTCATTGATAAAAACTTTAAGAAGCTGATGTTGTATATAAATATTTGTGTGCCTCTGCAGCTATGACTTTGTATATATAAAAATACACACACACACACATACATATATACATACACACACACTCACACACACACACACTCACACACACACACACACACACTCATGTGTGTGGGAGAGAGTGTGAATGTGATTCTACAGCATGTAGTCAAGAGTTCTGCATGTGCATTAAGCAAGTATCATTTCTTTTCCAATTGCTTTTCTCTTGTTTAAATCTTTCTTTTCCTACTTTATACAAGGTCGTATATTTAATAAATTTGTTTCACAAACACTTTTGGCTTTTGGCTTAGCTTCATTGTGTGGCACCTTGAGCAGGTGTCTTTTGTTATATCCCTGGACTGACTGAAGCTCAAAAAGTGACTTTCATTGATAAAAACTTTAAGAAGCTGATGTTGTATATAAATATTTGTGTGCCTCTGCAGCTATGACTTTGTATATATAAAAATACACCACACACACACACACACCACACACACACACACATATATATATATATGTGTATATATATATATAATATATATATATATATTATATATATATATATATATCCATGTGGGTGTATGTATATATATATATATATATCCTTGTGGGTGTATGTATATATATATATATAATATTATATATATATATGTATATATATGTATATATGTGTATATATATGTATATATATATATAACGATTTAGGAGTGACCCCAACAGGTCACTCGTCCACCAGAAAGAGCAGCCATAACTCACACCGCCAAGTATTATTAATTCAGAAATTAGGTGAAAATTTAAAAACATTTACCCTAATTCATCTTTTAGACGTTGCAACGTTTCTGTGTCATTAATGATTAAATTAGCTTAATTAAATTACATTGGTGTGAGTTATGGCTGCTCTTTCTGGTGGACGAGTGACCTGTTGGGGTCACTCCTAAATCGTTATATTTATATATTTAGTCGATGACTATTTTCTCTTTTTCACCAGGCCGCTGGTTGCGATAAATTTCTATTGAATTTTTTGCTACCGAATTGACTAATTGATAATTTTCTGAATATTCTGAGATTGATTTGGCAGTTTATATTTACTGTTGATAAGTTTGCGCGAATACGTCAGTCTTGAAAATTTTAAGTCAATATCCCGTAGGCTTCGATACAGACGCCTCGTGTTATTTGTCTCTCCCAGGTCTTTACTGAATGAAGTGTGTACCCTATGGTAGATGGCTTAATGTAAATTAATTAAGCTAATTTAATCATTAATACAAGAACGTTGCAACGTCTAAAGATGAATTAGGTAAATGTTTTTAAATTTTTCCCTAATTTTCTGAATTAATAATACTTGGCGGTGTGAGTTATGGCTGCTCTTTCTGGTGGACAGTGACCTGTTGGGTCCCTCCAAATCGTTATATTTATATATTTAGTCGATGACTATTTTCTCTTTTTCACCAGGCCGTGGTTGCGATAAATTTCTATTGAATTTTTTGCTACCCTAAATTGACTAATTGATAATTTTGAATAATTCTGAGATTGAATTTGCAGTTTATATTTCTGTTGATAAGTTTGGCGCGAATACGTCAGTCTTGAAAATTTTAAGTCAGATATCCCGTAGGCTTCGATACAGACCCTCGTGTATATTTGTCTCTCCAGGTCTTTACTGATGAAGTTTAACCTATGGTAGATTGCTTAATGTAATTTAATTAAGCTAATTTAATCATTAATGACACAGAAACGTTGCAACGTCTAAAGATGATTAGGGTAAATGTTTTTAATTTTCACCTAATTTCTGATTAATAATACTTGGCGGTGTGAGTTATGGCTGCTCTTTCTGGTGGACGAGTGACCTGTTGGGGTCACTCCTAAATCGTTATATTTATATATTTAGTCGATACTATTTCTCTTTTTCACCAGGCCGCTGGTTGCGATAATTTCTATTGAATTTTTTGCTACCCTAAATTGACTAATGTATATATATATATGTATATATATATGTATATATATGTATATATGTGTATATATATGTATATATATGTGTATATATATATATACATATATATGTGTATATATATATATATACATATATATATATACATATCCATGTGGGTGTATGTATGTATATATATATATGCATTAAATAATTGAGTAAAGAACTGGAGATTTGCAATGTACTTCATCAGCTTGCAGCTGTTTCTGACATAACATGCTGAGTGCATGTACAATATGTTATAGCTACCTCAATGCTTCAAAAATAATGTGCATGTTTATTTGGTAAAGCATTTCTTTATAATTACACAAATATACATATATGAAATGAAATAATTGACAAGGAAGCAAGAATTATAGAATTACATAATCAACATCATTTTTGAAGCTCTGAAGAAGCTGTAAGGTGATTTGCAAGCAATCAGCTTCGAGCTCACTTCATCATACTGCAGAATCAACTGTAAGCTGATGAAGTCAATTATATAATTCCTGTTTTCTCGTCAATTATATCAAGTTATTTAATTTCATATCATGCTGTTTTTTAAGCAAATGAGCTGTTCTGAAGCATCCACTGGTCTCTAACGCTAGGTTAGTAGTACCACCAAGCCTAAATAAAAGAAAGGAAAAGACCCCTTTCAGTCATGAATGACAATGGGATTGCATCTAGAAAGTTCCACTCTGAGGCACAAGTCCGAGCAAGGTTGTTTATGGAAGACCAACAGTTGCCGATGCAAACCAACCTCCTCTCTCCATGACACTGATGTTATCACACTCACCAGTTCAATTTCCACTCATTTACTTATTTATTTTTTCTAAAATTTTCTTTGCATCTTGCAACATTTCCAATACTCGTTGAGTCTCATTTTCAGTAATCTTAAAATTATTACTGCAGGAACAAAATATATCACCAAAGCGTATTTCAAATTTCTCTTTCCTCTATCTTTCCAATACCTTTTCAATATCCAATGTTACAACCAGCATTGCCATATTCTGAAATGGATAAAATTTACATTATTTACTTTTGATGGATATTTGTCCTCATCTTGTTTGTTGTTAACACAACGTTTCAGCTGATATACCCTCCAGCCTTCATCAGGTGTCTTGGGGAAATTTCGAACCTGGGTTCTCATTCCTAATGTACTAAGAAATGGATAAAATTTATTGCCAATTGGTCAGCTATCAAAGTATTGTCCTGTTTGGCTTGTTATGGAGATTAGCTCAGATGATATACATAAATACATATGTAACTACACATGTGCATGTTTACAGATGCATGTTTGTTTGAGCTCATACTTCTCTCACCTTCATATGCATTTACTTGTTGTAAACAATGGGGTTGCAGATGCTGTTAAACAGCATCACTTCCTTGCAGTCCTCCACAAAATCCTGTTCAGGCATCATGATACTTCACCTCCATTGCACACCACAAGTAGCTCATTCTTCCATACATCCATGTTGACAATTATATACTTCGGGGATTACACTCCTGTGTCGATGGCACGTAAAAGGCAACATTTCAGCATGGTCAATGCCAGTGCTGGCTGACTGGTAAAAAGTACCATTTGAGGGTGGTTGTTACCAATGCTGCCTGAATGGCTTCTGTCCCGGTGACATGTAAAAAGCACCATTCAAGCATGGTCAATGCCAGTACCACCTGACTGGCCCTCTTGCCGGTGGCATGTAAAATACACCCACTACACTATCAGAGTGGTTGGCGTTAGGAAGGGTATCCAGCTGTAGAAACTTTGCCAGATCAGATTGGAGCCCGGTGTAGCCTTCTGGCTCGCCAGCCCTCAGTCAAACTATCCAACCCATGCCAGAATAGAAAGTGGATGTTAAACAACAATGATGATATTGTTGATATTTACAGAGCAATAATAGTACCATGATCTTTATTTAATTTCAACAAAGTTTCAATGAAACGTATTTTCCAACCTGAGACAAAAATATTTATATGAAGAGCTACACAAATAGATTTAACAGGGAGGAAATTGACCATGTTGTCAGAGTGTTGTGTCTCATGGTATATGTTGTGACTCACTGCATCCTGAGTTCAAATCCTGTAAAGGTTAACTTTGTCCTCAGATTGAAGTCATAAAACAGTGCTATTCTAGAGTGTCAAATTGAAGGAATGGTTATAGAATGGGGAAGATAACTTGCAGTATCTATTCTACAATTTTGATTGATAATATCACCTGCAATAACAGTGATGCCAGTTTGGTTGGCCCAAGTCAGTGATCTTTCCTTTAGATAAAAATCAGTTTTGTGGAGAGAGGAATCTTTCATACATGGGCAGATGCCAATCGTCCTCAAAAAACCTTGCTTAGGTTTGTCCATACATGTGCAGAGGAATGGTTGGCTTTGACTGATGGTGGCACCCATGCCCACCACCAACCACTATTGTTTTAAAGTTTAGAATAGATACACTCTGCATACACAGATATTATGATTAGTACACTGTATTACTGCATGTTGTGAGTGGTGACTAAAATGATTGGTGACAAGAAGGGCTTGCCTCAGTGAAACATGATGATGATGATGATGATGGGGATGATACGATGCTAGTGATATGATAGTGATGATAATGCTGTTGATGATGATGGTGATGACAATGATGATGATATGATGATGCTGATGACGATGATGATGCTGATGATGAGGAAGATGATGATGTCAATAACGCTGCAATAACACTATCAATGGTAACAGTGGTGATGATGATGATGATGATGATGATGATGATGACGACGATGATGATGATAACAACAATGACAATGATGATGGTGATGATGATGATGATGTTTGTTTCTGATAAAAATCACTATATATTTCTAAAACAAAAAATATTGTCTTCCACCCCTCACCCCCACAATAAAAAAAAATATGTAAAAAAGCTTCATAAGAATATGGAGTGTGAATCTATGGCAAGAACTGTTAGATAATAATCCAGGTAAGTTGTACTTTGGAACGGAGAACCATTAGGCAGTTAATAAGACCAATTCTAAAAGGCAATGCTGCCATAGAAATGACACAGTATATGTTAGAGGGGTGTGGGTGGGTGAGTGTGGGGGATGGGGTTGCATAGCCACAGGTGGGTCCTTTTGCAGCAATACAGAATAGAACAGTATGAAAGTAACAGCAAACAATAATGATGGTGATGATGATGATAGGAACTACAACAATTATAGTAGTAGTAGTTGTAGTGGTAGTAGCAGCAGTAGTAGTAGTAACAACAAAGCAACAATAAACCAAAACAAACAATTACCTATAATTCTATAAACCACACCCACACACCCATCTGAAAATGTGGATAGAGGGAGAGAGGAAAAGCGTGGAAGAGATAGATAGAGAGAGTGAGGAAGAAGAAGAAGAGAGAGAGAGAGAGAGAGAGAGGCTCTCAAGGAATTACAATCATATAATAAAAAGTATTGAGCAATAAAAAAATGTTTTTTTTTTCTCTAAACAATTATAATGTCCGGATGAGCTTATATCAAGAATAAAAATAATAATAAAAAAACAATACAGAAAATATAAAAAAATAAAAATCTTTCCTTTGCTATTCAGTGATTAAACAAACAAATTCTACTTTAGGGCCATTGATTTCTTCTGTTATTCTTATTATCAATAACGGTTTACCATAAAACACCCATATTATTCTTTTGGCCAATAAATGACTTTATATTTGTGTATTTTATTTAGTGTTGATGTTGGAGAAGAAATATACTTATATTGGAATGTATGACTTTCACTTGGTATTGTTTTAGGTTTGTGTATATTTCTTTCAGTAAAAATCTGTGTGTAATTGTCTATGTGTTTATGTGTGTGTCTGTGTATCTGTATGTTGATGTATGTTTATGCTTAATTTCTATATGTGTTATTGAATATCACATGGGATGTAATAATTTTTTTTTTTAACAAATATCACTCTAGGTATAATATATTGATTCATTCATCTACGTAGACATATATATGAGTTCATACAAACATACTCCTACGTATGTGTGTGTGTATTTGTATGTCTATAAGCATACACATACACAAACACTAAGACAAGCAACAGGCCACACACGCACACACCCATATACAACACCAGTACTGATTAGTAAAGGTCTTGCCTGTGTCAAGAAACTTGAGTCACAAATCAAGCTATCAGCTGTAATTTTAAAGAATCCCCTCTCTTTATTATCTATCTATCTATCTATCTATCTATCTATCTATCTATCTATCTATCTATCTATCTATCAATCAATCTATCTATCTCTATATGTATACCAATCTCTCTCTCTCTCTCTCTCTTTCTATCTATCTATCTATCTAAAATGAAATAATAAGGGTAGAAATTGATATTAATCAATTAAAACCATTGGCTTAGCATATTTAAAAAATCTGAAGATTCAAAATTGTGCTACATACAAAATTAAGAGGAATGACCACTAAAGTGGACACCTAATATGCTAAACGTAGATGTCAAATCACCATTACTATGAAGAGTGTGTTCTCAAGAAAAATCTCAGCAAAACGCCAAAATGTAAAAATGAGCAAGACAAATGAAAATATATGAAATAAAAAAACGATTACCTATGTACCATGGTTTCACTTGTTAATATCTGCATGTTTGCACATGCAGATATCTGCAAGATTTCATGTCTATGTTTAGCATATTAGGTGTCCACTTTAGTGGTCATTCCTCTTAATTTTGTATCTGTCTATCTATCTATCTATCTATCTATCTATCTATCTATCTATCTATATATATATATATTATATATATATATATATATATATTATATATATATATATATATATATACACATACATATATATATAATGTGCATGTGTGCGGTTGTACATTCATTTAAGGCCTGACTTTCAGTGCTGGCATAGGTTAGAGAGGAGGATAGTTTTGAAGTAGAATGTTATAGCAGGAAGCCCTCCTGCCACCAAACTTTACCTTTTTTCAAATAAGGGATTTATTTTCATTTTCGAAGTCTTTGAAGTCATGAAGCCATCCATCATAATGTCTCCAACAAATGTCAACTTCAAATGAGTTTCTCTCAATCTGCCTTACACACACACACACACAGCAATGATACACACACACACACAGTAATGATATACACACACACATACAGACCAATGATATACACTCATACACAGATTCCTCATAACTCTAGCATCTCATCTTTTATAACGCTGTTATCTAAACACTTCAGAACAATACATTTATCTACATAAATTCATACACGTTAGATCTATAATGTATGCCCTATATACACATAATGTAAGCACTATACACACTATACATACATAACAATGAGAGAACTAACTATACACACATAACTGTTAATGGCACACAGAAATACATATGCACACAGATACAAACAAATCATGCACACTGCAAAAACAGATATTTCCAGTTTTACTTTAATACTTATGAAACATCATCCTTCCCCCTCCACTACCGGTCATTCAACCTTCAGCATTTTTCAACAAAACCTAACACAGGCTAAAATACATTTTTCAGTCATCCCTGTATTTCATTTTTAACATTTTCCCATCCATCCAAAGAAGAGATATGTCTTGCAGCATCTAAGGTGCTTCTAATTTCTTTCAGTTCACTCACCACTAAATTAATAATTACACTTCAATCTCATTTTGGCCTCCATGTTTTATTTTCATCACTATTTTTGTATAATTATTAATCAAATTGAATGTGACACTATAATTAGGGTAAAGGGAGATAATTCTTTTATTGTGTTGACGAAGCAATATTATATTTAAAGTAGTTAAACGATCTTATATTATTCTTCTATAAGGAACCAGCCACAATTATTGCAATCAATTATAATATCCAAACTAACAGAAAAATAATATCGAAATTAAACAATTAATGAACCAGAGGAATTTCAGCAAGAATTAAATAATCATAACAGAAATGGAAAGTTGAAAGGTTAACGAGATTATTGCCTGTCAGATGAAGCGTCTCCTTTACCTTCAAACAGAAGTGTATAACTGTGATTAAACGATGTTGCTTAAATGGTGACCGGGAGGAAAATTAACAAACATTAGTGATGCCACTGTGGCGGGAGCAGATTTCAAGACCCACTATTTCGTAATGGAATAGGGAAAATAATAAAACAAAACCTAAAAAAAAACATAAAAATTCAGACTTTCATCTGAAGAATTTTAGGAAAGCGATGACTTAAATTTTCACCATTTCATATGACTATAATTATGTAACTCTGGCTTGTTAAATACAGCCCTAAATACTCTTCCTCGGGACATTGGAATTAAACCTTGAAAATCCTGATTTTATCATGGTGTGAATTCTCTTAATGAGGATATCTGTAATTAATATTTCTGTTACTTGGATATTCATTTAATTGAGTATTGTAGTTCTAAAGAACAATTTCTCTACATGATATCTTTGTAAATGATTTCATTTAATATCTGGATATATAACGGTGAGCTAGGAAGAGTTCAGATTCAAAATCCTTGCACTTGATGCATTGGCTAAGTAATTAATGTGAAGAACATTGTTCTAACTGTTGATCAATCAAAGCTGACCTGAAGGCTAAACAACTATAACAACAACAATAGATTTATTACATAATAATATTTATGGAGTTAAGGGATCAGAGTTCTAAAGGAGTATGGATTAATATATAAGCAAGCTTTAACAAATTCAGTGCATGAATGTGTGTATATGTATACCTATCTCTATATATATGTGTGTGCATATATGTTTACATACATATATATATGGTGGTATGCATATATGTATGTATATATAAATATATATATATATATATATATATATATATATATATATATATATATATATATATATATATATATATATATATATATATATATGCATGTGTGAATATATGTATGTATGTGTGGGTATATATATGTATGTATGTATTATATATATATATATATAAATATGTATATATATTGTGTATGTATGTATATATATACATACATACATACATATACATATATATATATTATGTATGTATATATATATATAGATATAGATATATATATATATATATACATATATATCCACACGCATACATGCATATTAATATATGCTATATGCATATTCATATATATAAACACATACACATATATATACTGGTGTATGCATATATATGTGCATGTGTGTTTGTATATGTATACATATATGTATATATATATATGTATGTATTTCTACACATGCATACACGCACAATATACATTTATTGATGTGAGTATAAATATGCATATGTATTGATCTATATATGTATACATGTATATGTATTTGTATGCTTATATACATACACGTATATATATATGTGTATATATATATAAACACACATACATACATGTAAATATATACATATATTATATATACGTGTGTATGTGTGTGAGTATATGTGTGTGTGCCTATTATGTATATGTGTTTGTTAGATATATTTCTATCAAGTTATTAGTCTGACGAATGTAAATGTTTCATGCAGCCAGCCTTGCAGAGAGATAACTCAACTCATCAGCGTGTGACACATAACTCATAGCAAATGAAATTTTAATATTTAATAATTGTGATTTCGATTTAGAATCTTAGCTCATCACATGTACATTCATTAATACAGCAGATGCTACACCATACTCTTACACATGCACACTACCTGCATCCATGCTTCCATATGCATGAGTATGTGTTTCTGTGTGTGTGTGTGTTTGTTTCTCGTTTTGTCTTCCGCAATTATATTTTTGGATCTTCTATATATACATATGAAGATTTTTCCTGCATCTGGCTGTTTTTCTCTCTACAAAACAGAAAGTTGCATTGTGGAACAGTAATTTTCATAATTTTAAAAAATTTATTTATCACCTGATGACATACATCAGCACCACCGGAAACTCTTGCGCTAGTTGTTGAGGGTCCTACAAGAGGAATCGGTGCTAGATGTGTTGAAACAATTGTTGTGATTAATAATATATTCTCGTATATTCCATCTTCTATTTTTCATTTGTTATTTATATATATATATATATACACACACACGCATGTATATATATATATACATACATATGTACAATCATATACAGATACAAACATACATACGTTATTGGAGCAACAGGATATATACCATTGTGTCTGGAGCAAGTTATAGTTGCACTTGGAATCTTGGGGAGGGAATGCAAATCCTTTAATCCATATGTTATAAATGAACACAATATCTGAGACTATAAAAATCTAAGATTTAAGGGATGACGGGTAAATCAAGCTACCTTCCTTCACAATGTGGTTACCAAGTCAGTGGCCAGTTAAAAGTTTACTTTGAATTAAAATGAGAAACAGAACATACATACATGCACATGTACATATATACTTGCAGTTACTCTATCCAGATTACAAGTTCAGGTTTATAGCTGTAATTATTGGGGCACTGGGTTATGTAACAAACTGCCTAAATACCAATCTTGAGAAATTTGGCTTCTCAAAACCAGAAAGGAGAAAGCTGATTCGAAAACTACAGATCCAATCCATCACTGGAACTGTAAAAATTTGTAAAACTTTCCTGAAGTTTATTATTTAACTATATATCAGCATGTCTAGATATGCAACTATATATATGAGAAGACACATAAAACAAAGCATATAGATCTACATGTATACATACATACATACATACATACATACATACATACATACATACATACATACATACATACATGCATATAAAAATACCCTGTTGATGTTGTTGAAATTCCAATGAAGGAACCTTGGATATAGATTACAAAATGGCTCTTTATTGGCAAAAAATCTTGAGATAAAACTGAATAATGACATGCATACATACATACACACACACATACATACATACATACACACACATACACGTACATGCATGCATACACATGCATACACACACACGCATACATATATTTATAGGCTTACTGGCCTACTGCAGGTGAATCATTAATAAGTTTGCTTTGCTACTATGAGGACTCAGGTGCAATTGCATGGCATAACTTCTTGTGCAAATTCCATTTGTTATAGCACCAAGTCAACCCATAGACTGTAAATAGAATTTGGCATACAGGACTGGTACCAAAGTCCACTTGATGGATTCTAACTGCATTTCAAATGTTTTGGCATTATCACATACTGCACCATGCTGATTCAACCTGAGACTTATCTTAGTGGTACCTGTGTCTGTGGGATATTCAAACACTCGTGTCGTAGTCCAGGAGCAAATAATTCGGTTGATTGATCATCAACAGAATGCTAACCATCAAAACCAGTGGAGAACTCCCTCTCCCTGGGGCACTGCCTTGAAGGGTTTAGTTGAACAAATCAATCCCAGTTCTTTTATTGTTTTTGGTTTAAGAATGGTTAGTTATTCTATCAGTCACTTTTTGCTGAACTGCTAGGTATTATATAAGTGATGGCCTTCTTTCAGTTTCCATCTCAAGGCTTTAATGTGCCTGGGGCTACGGTAGAAGATACTTGTCCATGATGCCATGCCAAGGGACTTAACCTAGAACCATTTAGCTTTAACAAAAACTTCTCACCACACAGCCACACTGCACCTATATATGTTAGCATGTGTGTATACATCTGTATATATAAATAAATAGATACATATTCTTTTATTTGTTACAGTCATATGATTGTGACCATGCTGGAGCACTGCCATTAATTGAGCAAATTGACCCCAGGGCTTATTCTTTGTAAGTCTAGTACTTATTCTATCAGTCGCTTTTGCCGAACCACTAAGTTATGGGGATGTAAACACAGCAACATCGGTCATCAAGCGATGGTGGGGGACAAACACAAACACAAACATATACAAACACATACATATATATGTGTACATATATATACATATACATATATATATATATAATATATATATATATATATATATATTATATATAATATATATATATATATATATATATACGATGGGCTTCTTTCCCTTTTCGACTACCAAATCTACCCACAAGGCTTTGGTTGGCCCGAGGCTATAGTAGAAGACATTGCCCAAAGTCCCACACAGTTGAACTGAACCTGATACCATGTGATTGGTAAGCAAGCTACTAACCATACAGCCGCTACTGCGCCTGTATATATACATATCTATCAAAATCTATACAAGCATATATTCATTCACAATGTTAGTGTGTGTATGCCTAAAAGTGTGTCTAAGGCTATTTAAAATGCCTCAGCAGAAAGACTGCAGCTACATTACTTAAATATCCTGCAGCTAAGTATGAGGCAACAAATAAAAATAACTAAATAAATAAAAAAGTCTCTAAATGAAATAATAACTTTCATAAGAATAATTCTGTAAATAATTCTAACAACATTAAGTATATAAGAAATGTAACTTCACACACACACATATTGGCAAATGCATGCGGATAGATACATACATACATACATACATACATACATACATACATACATACATAGATACATACATACATACATACATACATACGAACATATATGAATATATATACATAAATATATATAAATAAGGATAAGAAAGTTATTTAAAATACCGATCTTATCAGGTGGCCAGCATCGGAATAAAAACTTCAAAGGTAATAATTATTATTAAAATTATAATTAAGTGTATCTAAGAGATACCACCACGCTAGAAATAGCAGCCAAAACTTGACTCTAAAACCACATTAAATGTTCATACAGCACCAGGAGAGAAGACAAAGAGACAAAATAAACTAGCAAAAAATTACTGGACAATTTGCCCAGTAATTTTTTGCTAGTTTATTTTGTCAAGTTTTGGCTGCTATTTTCTAGCATGGTGGTATCTCTTAGATACCCTTAATTATAATTTATATATGTATATATATATACATCCATACATATGTGTGTGTGTCTATATATATATATATATATATATATATATATATACACATCCATATATTATATATATATATACACACATCCATATATATATATATATATACATCCATATATATATATATATATATATACACACATAGTGAAAGTGTGTGGCATAGTGGTTAGGGCATGCCCCTCCCAATCATAAGGTTGTGAGTTCAATTCCTGAAAAACGCATTGCGTCCTTGAGCAAGACGTTTTATTTCAGGTTGCTCCAGTCTACTCATCTGGCAAAAATGAGTAGTACCTGTATTTCTAGGGGCCAGCCTTGTCACACACACTTTGTGTCATGCTGAATCTCCCTGGGAACTGTGTTAAGGATACATGTGTCTGTGGAGCGCTCATCCACTTGCATGTTGATTTTATGTGCAAGCTGTTCCACTGATCATATCAGCTGGGACCTTCATCATCGTAACTGATGGAGTGCTCTTGTATACTTATACACACACACACACACACACACACACACACCACACACACACACACTCAAACACACACATATATATATATACAAACACACACACATATATATATATACAGGCATGCACACACACACACATACATATATATATATTCATATTGCCTAGAGTGTTGGAACTATAAGGAAGTTTATGTGCATATACTGAGGTACATATACATGCATATATAGGAGAGTCAAACATGAAAATCAATTCAGAAGCTCTTCCCATTCTAACAGCTACACACACACACACACACACTAGTGCCATATGAAACAAGTAAAAGTTGTGTCTGTTTCATACATTTCTGAACATTGTGCTGGCTGTTATATGTAATATACATGTAATGTATTATAATATTATTTGTGTACAACCTTTGTTACAGACGTACGATGCAGCCAGCTCATGGAAAAGTTTATGACTTTTAGATTTATGACTCTTAGCTCGAAATAACACTTGAAGAAATCACTTTCAGTTGAATGAGGCTAGCGAATAACCACTCAGAGATTAATGATGATAATACTTCGAAAGAAACGGTTAAAAGTCATCCTGCGTCTGACAGAACCTGTAAGAAAATAGAAGAGATTCTTGTTCCAGTGACAATTCTATTGATTCTCTCTTTAGAAAATTTCTGCAGGCCATTCTCTTCATGCAGTCTTACCTTTCATTTTGGATATCGGTGTTGTATTTGATTCTGCTTATTCTCAAATGGCTGGGAAACAAAACAAAAAGGAAACAAAGACCAGCAGAGAAATTTGACATGCGAAGTGGTTGGGTTGGTTTCTCCAAAGAAGGAATAATCTTGAAAAATTCTAATTGTAGAACTTTTTAAAGGAATCTACATGGAGCATGACCAGCAAGAGGTTTGGCTTCGGGGTAATAATTTTTTCTTTCTTTCTTTCTTTTTTTTTTCTTATTTTTCTTATTTTCATATGGTTTAAATATCAACACCGAAATGAATTTTCTTTTGTGATGCAATTTACAGAAATTTTCTGCAGGATATCAGAAGTGCACAACTTTGCCTGTCTCTCTGCCTCATACTTGGAACCATATGGTAAAATATAGCAATAACTTATGACCATAAAGGCTTGTTTAGTTTTAGCAGAATTGAATATTTAAGAAAAGAATGGCCATGCAAAGTTATACATACACAACACACAGATATAAACAGCTATACGCATACATACATGCATTTACATAAACATATGTATATATGCATATGTGTATGTGCATATGAATATGAATTCACACATTAGTATGTATGTGTGTGTGTGTGTGTGTATGTGTTTTATGAAATATAGCTTCTTTTGTTTTTGACATGTGGTATTGAAAAATCAACTATGATTTTATTTTCCTATTTCAGCAAAGTTAATTTTTTCTTGTTTCCCCACAAAACTACAAAGAATGCATGAAGGAAAAAAAAGACACCCTCAAAACAAACAGAATTAAACTCTGTGTGTGTATGTGTGCATTTAATTCTTCTGTAGATGTGTTGAAGGAACTTTTAGAGAAATACTTATATCAGATACCAGAAGAAAATAAGGGTAATTCTGCCCAACTCACTGATTCACCAGAACCAAACCCAAAGAGAGGGTCATGGAAGGGAACTGGAATGGAATAAATTAGCATTTTCAAAAATTGCAGTATCCCAGCATGGCCTCACCTCCTGACTGAAAGAAGTAAAAGTAGATAGAAAATCATATATAAATTATCAATTAATAAAGAAAGATTAACTCGATCAGAGCATGATGGTCACCATCCCTTGGTACTTACTATTCATAGTGTGTATGTTAGGACAGTGTTCGTTGTTAAGGAGGTGAATGACACTGCACCCCTTTCATCGTGTATGTAGTTTTTGTTTGTCTTGGGTGAATAGGGGAGAATGTTTTTAAGGTATTCTGAAAAATGCCCCATGATAGTTGTATATATATATATATCTGGGTGTTTGGAAGGGCTTAACATAAAGTAACAAGGACTAACAGAGTTGAAGTTTGCTACACCAGCATATAGTCAAATAAAGTAAAGGTCCTTTCCAAGTCATATAGATTCATAGGACCAGTTTCCTAGTTTCCATGGCATGCATATTCCCCACCTGGATGGGCTGCCAGACCATTGTAGGTTTATTAATTTTTGTAGGCCGAGTGGACTGGAGCAACATAAACTGAAGTGTTTTGTTCAAGAACATAACGCATCACCTGGTCCACAATCAAAACCTCAATCTTAGAATCATGAGTCTGACACCGTAACCATTAAGGCACATACCTCCACTCACCACCATATTATGCCCCATATATACCAATATGGTCTTTCAATTTTAATAGTTTTGTGGTGTTGGTGACCCATGGTTCACTCTGTTATATATTTTTGTATTCTTGGTAGTTTATTGGCAACTTGCAGCTGAGAGATTGGAAAAAACAACATATTGGACTAACAGAATCCGTTTTAGATCTAATACATCATTTCTATATTTTAAGAGATGAGGAATTATGTTCAATATTTACATTTGATGGATATTTGTCCTCATCTTGTTTGTTGTTAACACAAGGTTGCAGCTGATATACCCTTCAGCCTTCATCAGGTGTCCCGGGGAAATTTCAAACCTGGGTTCTTGTTCCTAAGGTATTTTTCGTTGTTTTTGTTGTTGTTGTTGTTGTTATTATTATATGCCCACGGGCATATGGCATATTGGTTAAGAGCACAGGCAGTGACATGAATAATAATAATAATAATAATAATAATAATAATAATAATAATAACAACAACAACATCGGAAAATATCTAAGGAATGAGAACCTAGTTTCGAAATTTCCCCAAGACACCTGATGAAGGCTGGAGGGTATATCAGCCGAAATGTTGTGTTAACAGCAAAGAAAATGAGGATAAATATTCGTCAAATGTAAATAATGTTCATTTCTATTGTTTCTGTCTCTCAGAGAAGTGAGATACTTGCAATTATTCTTGCTATGTTTGAAAATCATTTCACTCTCTCTGAAACACTATTCTCTATCTATATCACTGTTGTTGTTGTGGTTTGTGTTGTTATTTTCTTTGTACTTTCCAGAAGTATTTTCAAATAATGGCATTTGTGTGTATTTAAATATTTTGTAGAATATGTAAGACACTTACTGTCGTAGGAGTTTTATAGCCAGCTCCATGTAGCTTTATAACCACAGACCTTCTGTGACAGCATTTGAACATGGTGGGAGATGTATTGCCATGTGTTGAGAATTTATCATTTAACCAGCAATTCAGCCATGACTGTCCTTTCTTCTTTGACATATTGTATTTAAAGTCAGTTAATCTTGTAAATTTATCTATCTATCTATCTATCTATCGGTCCATTTATCCATCTCTCCTCTCTTCCATCCAACTCATATTCCATCCATCCATCCATCCACTTATCAGTCTCTTGCTTTCTATATTTTATCTGTTTATCTATTTGTATGTGTGGTGTATGTGTGCGTGTGAGTGAGAGAGAGGGAGAGAGAGTTATTCCTTTCTAGGAACTGGATTTCGAAGTACATAAATTCTCTAAACAATAGCATGCAAATATTGAGTAGAAAAAAAACCCCTTTTGGAATGAAAATTTAGTGTACAGAATAAAACAGAAGAAATACTTACATTTTACCTCTAAATGGATTTACTATTTGTTCCAGGTTGTCAATGTTTAGAATCATTTGTCAGAATGTGCATTTTTATTTCAACCAAAAAGTAGCTCTTATGATCCTGGGGAAGTAATAATATTGGTAGTGTTATACATGTCTTCTCATTGCTTGTTTCAGAAGCACCTGTTTGGATATATAAATCTGAAGCACATGTGACAAGTATGCATTCTTGTATACCCAAATGTGTGTCTATAAAAATATATATATACATGTGTACAGCGAACATGTACCTACATTTCGTATACATACATAGATACATAGTGCTCTAGAATATACATATTTAAAATCGCTAACACATGTGCTGTATATATACATGTATGGCCAGTGGACATGTACATACATACAATGCACGTAAATATATATAAATACATAGGAATCTACATAAACCTGTGCTTCTCAAACCATCTGATATGGTGTAATAGCATTTTTTTTTTCAATGTACCAGGGACCGGTAATATTTTTTAATAATATTTCATACTGAAAACAATATATATAATGGATATAATAATAATAAAAGTTGACAATTTTTTATCGTATATTTATTTTGTAAACAAATAATACAATATCACACAAGCATTTTATAAGCATTTTATGTTTCTTTCTTTTCTGGAAACTCGCTGCGTACCAGCAGCTCATGGTTCACAGACCGGCACCGATTCTGCAGACCACCACTTTGAGTAGCACTGACTTAAATGACATATAGCATATAGATACACACATGTAGATGTACACTTTGGTGTTTACATAAACATGTATAAATATATGTGTGTGTATACAGAAACATGTGCAAGTGTCTATACACTTGGACACATGCATGTATACATCTTAAGCTTTCAGATTTACAATATAATTATACACAAATCACATCTCAGCGCATCTGTGTGCATTCACAGATATACAATCGTATACATCTACAGAAATGTACACCCATTTTTTAGTCATATTTAGTCATTAACCCTCACTCAAAAGAGCATATACTATCATACATTCATTCATATTATGTGGATGTACGGGTGTATATGTGTGTATACATACATACAAACACACACATATTTATACATATGTATGAGTGTAAGTAGATATATT
>NC_043009.1:30916862-31006862 GCF_006345805.1 Octopus sinensis | reverse complement strand
CACAATGCACATATAATATAAAAGTATGTGCAAATGTTGTGATGCTGCAGGCAAAAAACTTAATCTATTGAATATCTGTATATGTGAGTTTTTGAATTTCTTTGTGTGTGTGAGTGTGCAGATATGCATATGTGTATGCATGTGGGAACATTATATATATGTGTGTGTGTGTATGAATATAAATATATATGTGTGTGTATATATATACACATGTGTGTGTGTGAGTGTGTGTATGTGTGTATATATATATGTATGTATGTATTATGTATGTATGTATGTATGTATTATGTATATATGTATGTATGTATGTATTATGTATGTATGTATGTATGTATGTATGTATGTATGTATGTATGTATGTATGTATGTACTGTATGAATGTGTATTCAAATGTGCTTGTAGATTAATATATCCATGTGTTATGTATCACTATACATGAAACTATTATATCTTGGAAAATCTGGAAGCCTTTTTCTCTTGGAAATATTTCTTTAAGCTGTCTTGTATTATAAATGAAGAAGGTATTTCTATTCTTTCCTTAAACCTTTTATTTTTTCTTCCAGCTTCTAGCTAGTTCTTGTATACGTCTTTCATTCTTAATTTCTTTCCAAAGCAAGTTTGCCTGTGGCATCTTAAAAACCTTCATTGGTTTCCAAAAACCCTTTAGAAGAGAACTTTGAAAATCAAATGCAAACTACTGTATTTTACTTCCAGAATCTTATTTCAACATCCATTGACAATTCTATGCCTTCTGTTTTTCATGATTTCCAACTCATCATATTCAAAAGTTGTTATATTTTTCATACAGGATTCTTGGAAAATGAGTTGATGTTTTGCATATATACACACATATGTTTGTATTGTTGTATTTGGGAGGGATAATATGCTAATAATAAACATGTTACTGGTTCAACTTTACTTCTGTATTATTTGTAAATTGGCTAAATATTTACCTAAATAATTTATTGTTTGATTAATCATTCAGTTAAGTTGACTGACGAAATGATTAATTTAACAATCAGTTAGTTGGTTAAAAATAAAATAATTCACAAAGAATAAAGAAATAAAACAGAAGCAGTACATGTTTTAATTAGCAGCCTAATGACTCTCCTGAGACACATTAAATCTCTTTCAATGCATGTTAGATAAGCTAGGGATTCGGGAAAAAGAAATCAACCAGCAAACTCACGCATTACAAATAAAATCTGTAAGGTTTTTCTGAAGTTTGAAATATGGCATAGTATTTGATATCTATATTCCAACGATGGAGCCTTGTATCTCTCTTAGAAATTAGCTCCTTCCTCTGGGGAAGAATTTTAAAGAGATAAAGTGAAAAAAAAAAAAAACAATAGGGAAAAGAAAGGGATTTCGGGATTCCTAGTTTTCAAATAGATTGAAAGCGAATTGGTCGCTGTAATAAAAGTTGAATGAGAATTATAGGGAAAAATTCTCAGAAAGTAAACAAAAATGAAGTCGTAACTCAAATGTTACCTAAGATAAAAGAAAATAAACAAATGAATAGGATATTTATTGCAAGAGGTAAAATTCCAAATCCTTGTTCTTGTACAAAGTTTTCTTTCAAAAACAATTCTCTTTTGCTTCTTACATTCACCTGCAAATAAAAGTATGACTTGAAACCAAGTGGTCTTTTGACAATAACTCTAGTTTGTGTCACTGACTTTAATGTACTATATTAAAATTTTAGTGTTATGTATTGTTTTTTTTAATCAATATATTATAGTAGACTGTTATGAAATAAGTTCTACGTTTTTGTCAGTTTTAGCAGGTTTTTCGTTGATTTTTATGCAGTCCCTTTTTGGTTGTTTCAGGAGGACGAACTACTTCCTGGAAAGTTCCAATGAGGGGGAAGAATTACTTCCTCGAAAGTTCCGAGGAAGGGGAGGATTTACTTACTGGAAAGTCCAGAGGAAGGGAGGAATTACTTCCTGGAACCTGCACAAAGTAGATGTAGGGGTTTTTAAATCAAAGCTGGACCTCTTCCTGTTGAGACTCCCAGACGAACCTACCTCATGGTAACAGGTGCAAATGAGGGTAGTTACATCAAACTCCATTCTTCACCAAGTGCTACATATTAGAGGAGGCTCTCAGTAATAACAGTGTAGCAAAATGGCAATGCATCAGCATCGCCGCAGCTCTAGAGAGAAAAAACAAATATATATATATATATAAGGTATGTATATCATCATCATCATCATCATCATTTAGCGTCCGTTTTCCATGCTAGCATGAGTTGGACGGTTCAACTGGGGTCTGTGAAGCCAGACGGCTGCATGAGGCCCAGTCTGATCTGGCAGTGTTTCTACAGCTGGATGCCCTTCCTAACGCCAACCACTCCGCGAGTGTAGTGGGTGCTTTTTACGTGATATATAAAATATATGTATAATATATATGCGCAGGAGTGTCTGTGTAGTAAGTAGCATGCTTACCAACCACATGGTTCTGGGTTCAGTCCCACTGTGTGGCACCTTGGGCAAGTGTCTTCTACTATAGCCTCGGGCCGAGAAAAACCTTGTGAGTGGATTTGGTAGATGGAAACTGAAAGAAGCCTGTCGTATACATGTATACATATACATACATGTGTGTGTATATGTTCGTGTGTCTGTGTTTGTCCCTCATCATCGCTTGACAACTGATGCTGGTGTGTTTAAGTCCCCATAACTTAGCGGTTTGGCAAAAGAGACCAAGAGAATAAGTACCAGGCTTAGAAAGAATAAGTCCTGGGCTTGACTGAAGGCGGTGCTCCAGTATGACCACTGTCTAATGACTGAAACAAGTAAAAGAATAAGAGTATAATATATGTATATATATATATATATATATATATAATATATATATATATATATATATATATAGTATATATATATATGTATATATATATATATATATATATATATATATATATAATGTATGTATATATATATGTATATATATATATATATATATATATATATATGTATATATATATATATATGTATATATATATATATATGTATATATATATATATATATATATATAATATATATATATATATATATAATATATATATATATATATATATATATATATATATATTATATATATATATATATGTGGAGGCGCAATGGCCCAGTGGTTAGGGCAGCAGACTCGCGGTTGTAGGATCACGGTTTCGATTCCCAGACCGGGCATTGTGAGTGTTTATTGAGCGAAAACACCTAAAGCTCCACAAGGCTCCAGCAGGGGGTGCTGGCGATCCCTGCTGTACTCTTTCGCCACAATTTTCTCTCACTCTTTCTTCTATTGGCCTGCTTGCTTAGCCAGTGGGGTGGCGTCATTTGAAGGCTAAAACAATGTGAAGCGCGATGTGTAGCAACATCTGATAGCCTTGTCGGTCATGGTGATCACGGTGATATATATATATAATATATATATCTATTATATATATGTATTTAATATATATATATATATATAGTTATCCGTAATAATGAAGGGTGAAATTAATTAATTTGGAATAATTATCAATTACACCAAGTAGTCTTCGGCATGTAAAAGCCTCATTCGAGGAAAATTTAAGTAATACTAAGCAATAAAGGGTTTAGCAACGAATTGCCTTACCACATACCGAATTTAGAAATAGCAGTCAAAGAGTTATAGCTATTTCTTCTACTAAAAGAGATCTCCCTTTTTAGTAGAAGAAATAGCTATAACTCTTTGACTGCTATTTCTAAATTCAGTATGTGGTAAGGCAATTCGTTGCTAAACCCTTTATTGCTTAGTATATATATATATATATATATATATATATATATATATCTATTATTTATACATATGGCAGTATGAAGGGCATCCAGCCGTAGAAACACTGCCAGATCAGACTGGGCCTGGTGCAGCCTTCTGGCTTCCCAGATCCCAGTTGAACCGTCCAACCCATGTCAGCATGGAAAGCGGATGCTAAACGATGATGATGACGATGATGATGATGATATATAATACATGTATATATATATATATATATGTATAATATATATATACAATAAATATATATATATAATATATCTACTCACAAGGTAATATATGTATAATATATATATATATATAATTATATATATATAATATATATATATATATATATATATATATATATATACACACATAGATAGATACATACAACTTCAGAATTCCCAAATTAGTGCTCCACAACCAGATGCAGTTCAATATTATACCCGTACATGGATATATGCATCCATCTGCAACAAGCTGTCTCTCTGACAAAGTATTTTAATGTCTTGGGTTATGCTAAATATTTTGTTCCTTCATTATTCTCTTAAATATACAATTGCAAGAGATTGGGATATATTTTTGTTTTGTTTCAATTCTCTCTTCCATATTCTAAGTTAATTAGCTTCGTAATGCAAAGTAAAATAGGTAACCTTCAACTGGTTTTATCTCTTCCCAATTTACCTTATGATCTTTGAAACATAAAAATGAAGAACATGAAATTAATAGCAATAATAATAATAATAATATTAATAATAATAATGATGATGATGATAATAATAATAGTAACGCTAATAATAATAGTAATGATAATAATAATAAGAAGAACAATAATGATAATAATAATAATAACAATGATGATGATGATGATAGTAATCATAGCAACAAGAAGAGCAGCAACAACAATAACAATAATTGTTTTGCATTTTTTACCAATTAATTTTGATCTTGTATTTACTCTAAATTCTTTCAAAAACATTTTTTAAAACTTTGTTTCATATTTTATTGATTCCTTATTTTGTGCTCTTCCATTTTCGAATATTCATATCTCATTATTTTTCTATCTTCATTTATATAGTTATACCTTTCATATTTTTATTTATTTATTTATTCATTTGTTCTGTATTTAGTTGCTCAAAAATTCAAACTTGGTGAATTTGCAACCTGAATTTATAAGTCATAATTAACTACATCAGGGATTTCCTTGCTTTTTAAATAATCTTACAAGATATATTTTAAAAAAAAATTTAATATATGTATATAATTACATATATATGTGTGTGTGTGTGTGCATTATCATTCATGTGTGTATGTATATATATATATATATATATAGATAGATAGATAGATAGATAAGTGTGTTTTCACCTTGTTAACAATTAACACGGAAAAAATAAATAAATAGTTACCAGTGTAGCAAAAATCTTACAAGTAAAGATGTTGTAACTCCTTGTTTATAAAGGTAGAAACTTTGCGTTTACATGGAATATTTTGAATAATATATGAATAAATAAATGGAGTTTAACGCAGGTGTAATCAAATATTTTTACTTTCGACACATATTTCGAAACTTCCACTGATACTATTCAAAAGAATAAATGGTATAAACAATGCACTTCAGGAAAGTGAAAAATAGTGAATTTTCGAAACATGTGTCGAAAGTAAAAGTATTTGATTTACACCTGCGTTAAACATTTATTTATTCATATATACATATATATATATATATATATATATATATTGGCAAAAACGGTAAGATAACAAAAGAAAGAAAGAGACCTCAATATTATGTAAATAGAGGAAATTTATCTATAAAATAATATGTTACATTTACTCAATAGTTAAGATAAAACTCTGAGTTTCAGATGCCGAAGTGGAAATTCACAACACCAGCTCTTCGGTTATCTGGCCATCTATATATGCAAGTATATATATATGTATGTATATATATATATATATATATGCATACAAATGTATACACACATACACACACATATCATCATTATATGCATGTAGAAAGATGTGGATGTATATCTTTTGTTTTGTAAGAAAGTGTGTAAACATTGTTACATTTTCCTAATTCAGAAGACTTTTGTCGACCAAATAATATTTAATTCATAAACACTTTAACTAGCATTCTAATTTCTACAGTAACCTTAACATTAATTTTCTAATACAACAACAAAAAAGCAGCAAAAAAAAAACATTTTTAAACCCAGTTTTCTGTTAAAACATGGATTTAGTCTTGCAAGGTTCACGAGGATCACACTTAACCGTTTTCCGTTGATAGTGTTTCACAGTTTGATGCCCTTCATGTCACCAACTCTAATAATTGTACAGTTCTATATTTAAGAGATGAGGAATTATGTACATTATTTACATTTGCTAGATATTTGTCCTCATCTTGTTTGTTGTTAACACAATGTTTCAGCAGCAGCCTTCATCAGGAGTCTTGGGGAAATTTCGAACCTAGGTTCTCATTCCTGAAGTATTTTTCAATATTATTATTATTATTATTATTATTATTATTATTATTATTATTATTATTATTATTATTATTATTCAGGTCACTGCTTGGAATCAAACTTGGAATCTTGGTGATAAGAACACAGGCTACTAACCCCAAGATTCCAAATTCGATTCCAGGCAGTGTCCTGAATAATGATAATAATAACATCAAAAAATACCTTAGGAACGAGAACCCAGATTCGAAATTTCCCCAAGACACCCGATGAAGGTTGGAGGGTATAACAGCCGAAATATTGTGTTAACAACAAACAAGATGAGGACAAATAACCGTCAAATGTAAATAATGTAAATAATAATTGTCTCTAATAACAAATAGGAGATAAGCTATACATATTCTAAAACCAGGATGTTCTTTTAATTGGATTCAAAGTCAATTATAAGGGGGGAGAGTGTTATAACCAATTGAATCAATATTAGTTACTCGTTTAATTGAATTTGAGCTAGGAAAATATAAAATTATCCTTATTAATCTCTGGACTCATAAAAAAGTTAGAAAAGTAAAGTCTCCAATATCTTCAATCGGTTATCAACTGCCACACTCATTGCAGCTTTATATCTTGTTAAGACTTTATCCCATTTTATGCTGGTAGATTAGTGGAGAATCAGTTGACCATCACGATGACAAATTGGCAAATTTGGTAAGTTCTCAAAGAGATGGATTTTCAGAATTAAGAAAAGTATCATGGCAGTGGTTTGAATGAAATGGTTCTATGCCAGGGCAGTAGATTGGCTGACTTTGTAGACAGTCAAAGTGAGACTACTGTGAGATCAATGCAACATCAAGGTGATGGATTGATAGAATCAGTCATGTGGTGGAGCAACAGTTTCAAATAATTAGTAATTGTGTATTTGCTTAAAGAGAAGCTCATGATCCTGTGATTCCTAGGTTGATGACAGCTGATGCAGTTTTACAGATTACACTGGGGAAGTTCAGAATTCAATTTTGAATTTGTTTTTGTTTTGTTTAAAATATACTCTTTACTCTTTTACATGTTTCAGTCATTTGACTGTGGCCTTGCTGAAGCACCGCCTTTTAATCGAGCAAATCGACCCCAGGACTTCTTCTTTGTATGCCTAGTACTTATTCTATCGGTCTCTTTTGCTGAACCGCTAAGTTATGGTGATGTAAACACACCACCATCAGTTGTCAAGCGATGTTGGGGGACAAACACAGACATACAAACATACACACACACACAGAGACATATATATATATATATATATATATATATATATATATGTATGTATATATATACATATACATATATACGACGGGCTTCTTTCAGTTTCCGTCTACCATATTCACTCACAAGGCTTTGGTTGGCCTGAGGCTATAGTAGAAGACACTTGCCCAAGGTGCCATGCAATGGGAATGAACCCGAAACCATGTGGTTGGTAAGCAAGCTACTTACCACACAGAATTTTTCAATGTATTTTACACAGCAATTGTAATAAACCTGACAAAGCATTCCTCAATGCATTGTAATTGTAAAGTAAAGTCAATATGTTATACTTCAAACAAATTTTTAGCGTTCCACAAAAAGCTTATGATATGTAATTTTTTGTTATGATAAAAGTGTGTGATAATAAGTGCATGATTTATTAAGCACCATGGCAGAATTGTTACCATGCTGGACAAAAAACTTAATGGCACTTTGTCTGTGTTTACATTCAGTGTTCAAACTTCACCAAGGTCAACTTTTCCATTCATCCTTTTGGGGTTGATAAAATAAAGTACCAGTTAAATACTGGGGTAGATGTAATCACCTAACTCCCTCCCTAAAATTCAGGCCTCATGCCTATAGTCGAAAGAATTATTTTATCAATTTTTGTTGACACAATCCCTTTTTTGAATTGGTTGCACATATGTATGGACATAGATTCATGAGAGGAGTTTATGTGATATATTTTTACCAAGATTTTATCGTTCATTGTTATGACTACAAAATATACATTAGTATGTATTATATAGTGAATAAAATTTATGAAATGGTTCTTGTGTATGAAATAAATAACTATATTACTGATATCAAAAGAACGCTATTACTTACTACAAAGTTCTGAAAGGCAAGATTGCAATGAAGTGTTGCATATGAGAGAAATTTCCTGATGGTTTGGCAGCACAAAATCTATTAGTGGCAACTGGGGATGGGAAAAGACATAAACTATTCAACATGGTGGACGTTTACAATTATTTCAGGGGTTTTTGACATGTTAGACATAAGGGTCTTACATTATTGTTTGTTTGTGTTGGAGAGTAAGTAGTTCTTGTAGATAAAACATATTGTCACATATATATCCCATAAAGTAAACTTCAATAAATACAGAAGCATTAAAGATATGGTGATGAGAGGATTAAGATCTGTAGATCCTAGTTTTATGTTAATGGAATTGGTTCAGTCAGAACTGGTCCCCTTCATGGTTTGGGTATATTAGATCAGATTTTGCCTTTGGTTATTCTGTACGTATGTTAGTAAATGGTAAATGGAGTGTTTCAAATGAGTGTGGAAGTGCATGAAAGTAGATGGTAAACACAAAAGCTTTATCAGTAGGAGTGTTAACTTACAAAACCATCTTGGCCGAGAAGTGGCAAGTAAACGTTTCTGCTAAATCATTTCAGATCCCTTTTGGCAAGGAGCCACAAGATGAGGCAGTAATTTTGCTAGGTGAGAGATCTTGCAGGCCATTCTATTCTCAAAGGCATCCTTTGATTTTCTGATAGTCATCTTGCAGGCATTATGGTTGTAGATAAGCAACTCTTAATTAGTTATAGTGGCTGAATTCCAAATATGAAGAAATTACCTCACTGCAGTGAAGAAGATCCAATGTGACAATTAGGTAAATCTAGATACTGTTGTGTCAGATTTAATTTGCAACATTAAGTTTCAACTTAGATATCTCTCCCTGGAAACACACGCTTCACACTTTCTTTGAACAACACTTTACTAAAGTTACCCATGTCTTGAAATTCTCTTCAAAGAAAACATCAACACCTAAAGCTGTTATATTATATTTGCATGGTGTATACACTAATACATCTAAGATGTTTGTGAGTGTAATACATTATACAAGGCAGTCACAAAGTATTCAGTATGTAACTAACTTTTATGTGTATCAGCAAAACTTGGGTAGGGTGCAGTTTGGGTTTCTTTTTTCGCCAAAATATTGCTGAATATTTGGACAAAGTATTTCATTCTACTCACTGAAGTTAGATCCTCCAAACAAATTCAAGTAAAATTTCTCTTTACTATATTGTGTTTGCTTTTATTTAATACATTTTGCCTGTATAATACAGCAGAAGCACTCTTAGACTTAACACTATAAAAGTTAACATATACAACCTGAACATGTCTTTCTTTCAAAATTGTTTTCAATTTATTCTCACAGAGGTCAAGTTCAAAATAGTAGCTTTTCTTCAATTCAAATTTTTCCATGTATTGTACAAGAAGTTCCATTCGTGACTCATAGCTGGGGTAGAAGAATTATGAATGTGAAAACAATATGCTAATGTTGAAATTTAGAGAAACCTTCCCATTCATGGAAACATACAAAAATGGATGTAAGGCAATAGAAATATTATTATTATTATTATATTATTATTATTATTATTATTATTATTATTATTATTATTATCTGATTTATGCTGTATTTCACACATGTAGTAACCTCAAACTGATAATTTATTATTAACATATCAACTTAGCTAACCATTATTTAAACCATCCTCTGATCTCTTATTTCAGTGAAATTCCATTTGTATTTCAACTCAAGAATTTGTCAATAGTAACATACTGGATTTTTCTCTTCATGTTATTCAAGACATTAAATCAACAATTTATTAATAAAAGTAATAAGTTTATCTTGCCTATATTTATCCATTCACTAGAAATGACCTCAGTACCTTTATTTCAAAAGCAAGAATTGACTGTGTTTATGTGTTATGTGACAGTTTGAAGAATTAATCCCTACAAACATGTTATCATTGAAGACTTGAACCTTGGTTCTTAGTTTTAACCACTGAGCAAGTCATGCAATATCGTGCTTTCATTATATTAACTTTTCTGGAAATTGTGTCAATAATAGCCCCAAATTACGAACGGTTTTCTAAAATTCCAATGTAATGAGTTGATACCTAACTACCATTATTAAATTTTTCATTCTAAATTAAATAATTTTTATTGATTTAAACAGGTTATTAAATAATTGAGGAAAAAAACGTACAATTATTATAATAATATTTAATACTGGCTTAATTATCACTTTAATATAATATTTTGCATGTCAAGTACAGAGTACAGAGATAACTGTAATTTTAATATTTCACAGATTGAAAATTTAGAAAAAATTTCACAATTTTATTCTGCTTAATGTAGAGAGGAATTACTAGTTTTGAGAAGATCTTTTCTGGTTTTATTGCTGAGAAAAAGATAATTTGGTTTATTCTTGGGGGACAATTAAGTATAACATTTTCATTAGAATATTAGAACATGTTGATTTCGAAGTGTAGGCTGAAAACTTGAAGCAGAGATATTAAAACATTGGTGATGTAATAAGTGTTATGCGTAGGCATTTAGCTAGATGACAGCTGGTTAATCAGAGTGATGCCAGGGGAGGTAAATAAAGAACATATTTTCAATAGGCAATGTGAATGATATCAGTGTTAATGATGAGCTGAGCTGACAGTCACTGGAGCATTGGTTAGAATTTCTTTCAGTACTTACTGCAGAGCTCTCTGTTATAAGTTCAAATCCAAGGCCAACTTTGTGTCACTAAATAAAATAGCAGTTGAGGGGGTTCAATTGGAATTGTTAGAGTCTGTGACAGGATGTTTTGTAGCCCATGGTCTTTGTATTCTGACTATGATGTCTTCAATAAACTTTGAGTAAAGTTTTATTAGTCCTTGTTTTCCCTTTGGTGTAGAGGGAGGGAGGACATCTGAAAGCATGGTGAACATTTGTCTTTATCTTTTAACCAGGAGAGACAAAAGTGTCTATGACCTTTTACATGGTTGCTGAGACTAGTAGATAGAAAGCTATCCTCAAACCAAAGGCTTCTTCCAAGGTATGAGATAATCGTGTTGATGATTGTCCCTTAAACAGGCTGTGGTAGGATTTGAACACAGACTGCAAAGAGCTGGAACAAATAGTATAAGGCACATGATTTGATGGTCTTACAGATCTGTCAGTCTTCCTTTCTGGATTTGGATCTTTTATCAACCTTGGAAGTATGAAAGGCAAAGTCGATCTTGGAGTACAAGGGAATCAGAACAATTTACCATGAGCCAGTTAATAAAACACAAAACTGTTAAATTCTCTTTAAATTATTTCACATTATCATCATCATCGTTCAATGTCCACTTTCCATGCTGGCATGGGTTGGATGGTTTGACTGAGAGCTAGCAAGCCAAAAGGTTGCACCAAGCTCCAATCTGATCCGGCAAAGTTTCTACAGCTGGATACGCTTCTTAATGTCAAGAGGATGCCCTTCTTAATGTCAAGGTATCAAATTTTGTTGCACATCTGTTAGATGGAAACTGAAAGAAGCCATTGCATACACACATATATGCACTGGCATATATGTGTGTGTATGTATGTATGTGTGAGTTTGAATAAGTTTGTGTTTCCTTGTCTTGACATCATGTGACAGTTGTAAATAAGACACATAAGCAGTGTCATTCATTTCCAATATTTTGTGTGAACTTGTCTGGTAATGAAGAAATATAAACTTGCTTGGGAAACTAACGAGGATTTGTGACTGGAAAAGGCATGTGGCCTGTACAAAAATTTGCCTCAGTCAACTGTGTCTAGCCTATGCATACATGGAAAGGTGGACATGGAAATGATGAGGAGGAGGAGGAGAAAAAAGGAGGAGGATAACGATGATAATGATGATGATTATCTGTGAGTTGGTCATTGATACAGTCTCGTTTGCTTGATAAGTACTGCTAGTGAAGAGTATATTTCATGAAATAATCTCTGGTGGCAGCAAGATATTATTTTTTCCTTGAAAAAGAAAACCAGCAACAACAACAAAATACACTAATGTAGAGTAAGAAGTACCATGATGTGTGGCAGGGAACCATGAAGAAGCAATGCTGAAGACAGAGATGAACATAACCTTTGAATATAAATATTGAGTTATGAAACAAGCCATGTGTGAATTGCAAAAGTAAATGCATATGAAAGATTTTGGTTGAATTATGAAGGAGAGATGACTGCACTGATGCTTACATGTCATGCAAGCAGATTAAAAATATGACATGAATTGTTATTAGGAAGTTCTTGAGGTAAAGTTGGATAGACAAATTATTAGATCAAGCCAAAATTATTCAACCATATAGATGCATTTTCTTATTTATATTTCCTTTACATCAAATTCTCTTTCCAGTCAATTTTTGCCCCTTTACAACATTTAATTACAAATCATTCTCTCATGAATTTAAAAAGAAAAGAAAAATCTATTTTCATATCAGTTGAGATGTTGCAATAATTTGTTGACGTTGTTTTTCTTTTATTTCTAAGACTCTTCTTTGCTTTTCATTTTTAATGTTTTATTATGCAGTTATTTTTGTTTGATTTCTATCTGGAAAACTTTCCCTTGCGTTACCTATTGCCTACTTATATAATGTCTTCTTCGATTAAATTTTATTATTTTCTTTATCTTTTCATCTAGATTGTTTATCTTTCTCTGCTGTTTGGCTTTCTTCTGACTCTCTTCAAGTCTTGTTTCCTCAAACATTAGTCGTTAAGGTCGCAGATCGATGTATTTACCACACATTCTCTTTGGATCTTTCTAGTAGTGCATCAGCACTAACCTATTCATATCAATACATCTTTAACCATTACCTGACTTCTCTATAAATAATAAACACAATCGGCATTAAAGTCTCCTGGTAGAGTTATCTGAATATGTGATATCAGCAATATGTTCGCAATACTTGAGATTTTATTTTCAATACTAATTCCTTCTGACTTTCTGCATTGCTTTGGAGACAACTTACACTCACATATCATAATTTTCTCAGCTCTCTATTCTGTTGCATTAAATAATTCCGATCATTATAGTCATCATCATTGTCATCAATCCCACCACCACTACCATCACCCTCATCATCACTATCATCGCTATCATCACTATCATTTTCACCACCACCATCATCACCATCATCATCTTCCACACTACTGCTACCTACACCACCATCACCACCACCACCACCACCATCATCATCTTTGTTATTCTTGCACTTGTTCTCAATACTGTTGCTGTTACTGTGGTTGTTTTTTTAGTTATTTCTCATGCAATGATTAGATTTTGCTTCAAGCAAACCATTATTGACATAATCTGATCAAGCTTACCCTTACTATAATTAAATATTGACTTATTGTTAATTAATGAGAAAGAATAATAACAAAAAGTACAGGAAAGAAAGATTATGGGACTACTGGGCCAAAAAAAAAAGTAAAATAAAAAAGTAAAAAAAGAAGGGTTAAGGATAATGAAAGTAGAAATAAACCAATAAAATGGTAGGGTTCAGCCTGAAAGGATTCTGTTCTGTGAGTCATCTTTAGGCTCTGAAGAAATCAATCAAATTATATGAGGATTTCCCATGTTTCTGCTGCCGTGAAATGGCACCTGTTGTTTTCCATATTTTGTCTATTTATTATTTTACCTGTGACACAGAATCGTTAAACTATTGATGTTAACAGCAAAATCTATAATTAAGTGTAATCTAATTGCTCCCAAACTAATCATTAACTTTGACTTGAGCTATTGTCTTTGAATTCAGAGTCATTTGCTTTTACATAAATATTGTACAAATCATCAATTGAGATCTGCCAAAGTTGATTCCATTTAACACAGTCAAAGCATTCCATTGCTTGTCTCAGTTTTGCCCGATCATTGTGAATATCAAAAGTTGTAATTAAAGAGGAAATGATAGCATATATAGCACTGCATATGGTAGTAGAAAACAATTTTCTTACACTTGTTTATTTAATTAAATACTTCAGAGAAAGAAGAACTCTTCACGAATCAAATTTATTTTGCCATTTTGTTTCTTTTTATTTTGTGAATCAATAAGTAGGAATTCTTCATTTTAGCTTTGATTAAAAAGAAACAAAAACACTAAATTGAACAAAAGAAAACAAATAGAAAATAAAACACTGACTCACTGGGAATTTTAACTTTGTTTATCGCAATATTTATTTTATCAGAATGATGAAGAGATGATGGGAACACTAGCATTCTGCACTAAATGCTATATCATAATTATCGATAGCATTCTCGGTTCTTCATTGGAATTCTGTTGGGATTCACTTTGTTTTGCCAACATAGTGAGTTCATTAAAATTAGTACCAGTAATATACACAAGAGACAATTCAATCAACTGTGACCTTCTGACACAAATAATAACTTGGTGACTCTAGTCATAAGACAAAATCAATATTGTCGTAACTACAGGAGATGTAAGTTGACAGAAATATTCTCACAAAACATTACATAGAGCACAAGGTCTGTTAATCTTTTGTTTCAGACCTAGATACACACACACACACACACACACACACCACACACACACACACATATGAATTGGGTCATCCCATAAATAATGCAATTTTTTCAGTTGCATGAACTAAAAGTCAGAGGGGGATGGGATAAACTACTTGCATCAACTTGCTATAAAAGCAGATAGTAATTTTACCTTGTACTTATTCTTAGTGCAAATTTTGAAGAGTGCAGTTCGATTTTAACAGCTATTTTTTCAAAGCTATAATGGAAGTAACAAAGGAACATATTTAGCATATTTTGCTTTATGAGTTCAATAAAGGCAACCATGCAACAGAAAGAGTGACGAATATTAATGTAGCATATGGGAATTGGATAATAAGCATAAGCCAATGTTAATGGTGGTTCCAGAAATTCTGAGCTGAAAATAACAGCCTAGAAGATGAGCCTCATTCTCTGAAAGATCAGTAGATCCTGATGAGGATGTCCTGCAAACCCTGGTGGAACAAAATCCCATTGTAACTGTTGAGGAATTAGCAGAGAAACTTAGGTTTGGTCATTCAACCTTTCATTGACACCTGCATGCCATTGGAAAAGTCAGCAAATTGGATCAATAGGTACCTCACAAAATTTCCTACTCTAATCACACACAGAGAGTGAATGTGTGCACTTCTTTGCTGTCACATCTCATGAATGAACCTATTTAGTGACTGGTGATGAGAAATGAGTTCTTTATAAAAATGTGAAGACAGTGGATAGGGAAAGGAGAAACACCAGAACCCTAGGCTGCAGAAGCTCTTCACCCACATAAGATATTGTTATCTGTTTGGTGGTATATGAAAAGTTTAGTCCACTCTGAAGTTTTAAACCAAAGCCAAATTCTAACAAAGGAGAGCTACTGCAAGGAGCTTGAGTGGCTTAAGTCAGCACTAAAAGAAGAGCAACCATCTTTGGTTTCAAGATGAAAGGTGTTCTTCCGTCAGGATAATGCTCGGCCACATACAGCAAAGATGACATTCCAAAGACTAGAGTAGTTTGAATGGGAAACCCATTATATTCGCTGGACATTGCTCTATCTGATTATCATTTATTCCACAGTCTTCAAAATAAATTGGACAGAAAAAATATGAATTCTGTAGACAAGGTCAGAACAGCACTGGAGGAATATTTACTGGAAGAACATTGTAGAAAATGAAGGAGAGTATAAGAACTTTGTTTATCTTCATTTTGAAAATTAAATGAAGTATAAAAGTTTTTTTAAGTTTGGTACTTATTCTAAGTTATGGGGGACATAAACAAACCAACACCAATTGTCATGTAATGGCAGGAGACAAACATACACACACACAATGGGCTTCTTTCAGTTTCCATCAACCAAATCCACCCACAAGGCTTTGGTTGGCCTTTGGCTATTGTAGAAGGCACTCAGCAAAGGTGTTATGCAGTGGGACTGAACCCAGATCCATGTGGCTGGGAAGCAAACATCTTACCACACATTCATGCCTGTGTCCATGTATTTATATACATACTATTTTACTTAAGTCTTGACCAACTGTTATTCTCAGTATGGCATGACCATTCATCAGCCAGTTGTGAGAATACAGAATGAATAAATCATGAGAGTATTCTCTCTTTCTCTTTCCCTTTTACTTGTTTCAGTCATTTGACTGCGGCCATGCTGGAGCACCGCCTTTAGTCGAGCAAATCGACCCCAGGACTTATTCTTTGTAAGCCCAGTACTTATTCTATCGGTCTCTTTTGCCGAACCGCTAAGTGACGGGGACGTAAACACACCAGCATCGGATGTCAAGCAATGCTAGGGAGACAAACACAGACACACAAACACACACACACACATATATATATAGATATATACGATAGGCTTCTTTCAGTTTCCGTCTACCAAATCCACTCACAAGGCATTAGTCGGCCCGGGGCTATAGCACAAGACATTTGCCCAAGATGTCACACAGTGGGACTGAACCCGGAACCATGTGGTTGGTTAGCAAGCTACTTACCACACAGCCACTCATCTTCTTTAGAGGAAGGTGGGGGTCGATAAATTAAGTATCAGTTGTGTACTGGGGTCAATCTGACTTACTCCTTCACCCAAAATTTTAGCCTTTGTGTTTAGAGTAGGAAAAATATTTTAAAGGCAGTGAGCTGGCAGAAAGGTTAGCATGCTGGGTGAAATACTTAAGTGGGGGTGGTGGTGATCTAGTGGACTGGCCCCCTCCTCCAAATTTTTGGTCCTTGTGCATAGAGTAGAAAAGAATGTATTCTTTAGTGGATAGACTTCAATGAATAAGTGGTATATTCTCGACTGCCAGTGGGGTGGGTTGAGTGTAGCAGAGAAATAAATACAAGCAATTGTTGAAACATTTGGTAAAAGCAATTAAACAAACGAATAAAACAGACAATGTCAGGAAATGGGAATGGCAAAATTTGGAAGAAAAATATTCTTTTCTGCTCTAAGCACAAGGCCCAAAATTTTTGGGGAGGGGGCTAGTTGATTAGATCAACCCCAGTATGCAACTGGTACTAAATTTATTGACCTTGAAAGGACGAATGGTAAAGTCGACCAGGCAGAATTTGAACTCAGAACGTAAAGACAGATGAAATACCGCTAAGCATTTTGTCCCAAAATAATTATTTCTTTATTTCCCTCAAAGGGTTAAACATACAGGGGACACACAAGGATAGATAAAGGGATTAAGTCGATTACGTTGACTCCAGTGTATGACTGGTACTTACTTGATCGACCCTGAAAGGATGAAAGGCAAAGTTGACCTCGGTGGTAATTGAACTCAGAATGTAAATACATGAAATACCGCTAAGCATTTTGCCCAGTGTGCTAACGTTTCTACCAGCTTAGCATCTTGGAACAAAAATATTATCTTCAAAATAAGGTCAAGATGACTGTCCTTGTTGACCTTTTGTAACCACAAAGGTCAGTGGTGGGCGTTGTTGGGATGGGCGTATGTAGTCAATGGTAACATATTTTGTTTATTAAACAAGGATCCATTAAGATTTCTGAAGGAAGAAAGACAAAAACTGACATGTTTGTGTGATGCTGGATTAATAAACTTTTGTTGTGATCTGGGAAATCATGTGAGAGTTTCAAGAAAATGAGAAACAGGTGGATAATTAGAAGAAGGAAATATGAAAGAAACAACGACAATAGGAAATTAAGATAATTGTATTAATGAGAGAACCAATAACAACAAACTGATCAAGATGATGATAATAATAATAATAATGATAATGACAATATTACAAAACTAATACAGTTTCTTAAAATTTATGATGATGATGATCATGTTGATGAGGAGGAGGTGGGGAGGAAGGGGAGGTGGCGAGGTGGAGGATAATTATGATGACGATGATAATAATGACAATAGTGAGAATGATGCCAGATGCCAATGATGATGATGATGATGAGGATGATGATGACAAAATCTGATGTTGATGATGATTATGATAACAGCGAGGATGCTGAAGATGGCACCAATGGTCTCTATTCGATATTGATAATTGTAATAAAAAAGAAAATAACAAAAAATGCTAACAATAACAACAACAACAACAGTAACAAGAGCAAGAAACCCAAAATATCAATAAAAACAATATTGATGATAAAACATGTCAAATATTTGGCAAAGTCTGTCACAGATGGAAAACCATTTATCAAGCAGAGAAAGAATAAAGGCTGGCATTTACTTCATAGCTAGTTGTTGTTGCTGTTGTTGTTTTCCTTATTTTGGCTGTTGTGGTTGTTGTTGTTGTCCCTCCTCTTCTTCTCCTTCTTCTTCTTGTTCTTCTTCTTGTTCTTCTTCTTGTTCTTCTTTTTCTTCTTCTTCTTCTTCTTCTTCTTCATTATCATCATCATCATTATTATTATTACAACCACCACCACTACTACTATTACCACAGCAGCACTGCTGCTGCTGCTGCTGCTGCTGCTACTACTACTACTACATTGTTTTGTGAATCTCTGAGACCTTGTTGCTAATAAAATTCCATCCCCGCCTCCTTGTTGATATTGTTTTCTTACCATTGCCATTTATTAAGTTTTTCTGTTAAAATATGAAAACAAAACAAGAGAAGAAATACTTTTTCCCATTTTTTATTTCCTTCTGAATTCATTTTTCCGGTGGTCAGGATCAACAGAGACCACACTGTTATGAGGATAATAATTAAAATATTTCCGAAATCCTTCCTCATAGTAATTATGACATCAATTTGCTTAGTCCAGAGTAAAATATCCTAAAAATATCTATTATTGCATGAATTTGGCTGAATCTACCTCACCCCAGATCACTAAACTTCCACCAGAATATATTTACCACACATATTTATCTCCCTCTTCTTTCATTTTAGAATAAATCTTCAATGGGTGAGTCTTTCATGGGATTTACAATTGTGCAAACAAGGCATTGGGTGCTTGTATTGAATAAAAAGATGTTTTAACAGAATTATAGCCTCAGTTATATCGCCACCATGAAGGCACATGGCTTAGTGGTTAGATTATTTGGCTCACGATTGTAAGGTCATGAGTTCAATTCCTGGTGACACATTGTATCCTTGAGCAAGACACTTTATTTCACATTGCTCCAGTCCACTCAGCTGGCAAAAATGAGTAATACCTGTATTTCAAAGGGCCATCTTCATCACACTCTGTGTCACACTGAATCTCCCTGAGAACTACGTTAAGAGTATAGTGTCTGTGGAGTACTCAGCCACTTGTATGTTAATTTCACGACCAGGCAGTTCCATTGATCAGATCAACTGGCACCCCTCGTAAATTATGGAGTACCAGTATGGCCCCAACCACCTGAAAAATCAACCAACTGGGGTTCCTATATATACAATCACGTATATAAGCAGAAAAATATGTATATGCACATAGAGAGAGTGAAGGAGAGAGAGAGAGACTGAGATAGAGAGAGAAACATTGTACAAAGAGATGCTGGAAAGTTCAAGGCCCAACCTTTTGAGGTCATTTTACAAAGCTTCAAAAAACTGAAGGACTGCTGCAGTGTGTGAATCTGAGAGAGGAATATGTTCAATAAAATCATAAATAACCGATCCTTCTGTATTTTCTTTTACCAAAAACCAGGAACTTTTCTGCACACACACACACACATGGATGACACCAGCTTTCTGTCTGCTCAAAAAGTCTAAGAAATTCTCAGTTTTAATGTATTTGCTATTGTCAAATTTTTTATTACACTTCTGATAACACCATGTGACCCACCTTTTCAGTAGCCATTTTAGACTTCCCGTACTTCTCCATTTGGTTTCCTGAGTCCAATGAGGTAGATATTTGTAAGACGTCTTTGAAACTTTAAGCTACATGGAGTCAAATCAAACTATTTTCTTTTTCTCGTATCTGATGCTGATGAGGAGATAACCATTCCAAAATGCTTGCATCCATCAGTTTGGTTAGATGGTATCTCGAGTAGGTATTGCATACTTGCGAGTTTAGAGTGAGAAATTTTGTTTCTAATGGAAAATAGTGACTGACTTTCTGATGGGTTCAAATATGCCTCAAACATGTCTGAACTGGTAACAATTTTGTATTTATACATTTCATTGCTTATTGCTTCTAAGATGTATTTTATTTAAGGTAATCCACCAATTAGCGCAACCAATTACAATACAATGTGAGGAATATAGTAAGAGTTGTCCATCATTTTATATATATATATATGCACACATACTTAAATATATGTACATACATACATATGTTTCTAGATATGCATATATGGGTACAAGGCATCATAAAATGTAAACAACATGAAATATGAAAAAAAGTTGGGTATGAAAACAGTGAGAGAAACAAATGGAAAACAAGCCAAATAACATAAAAAACGACCCTTCATCAGTTGTTGGTTATCCTTCTACTCCTTATTTCGTTCACTGAACGACAGTATAAGACTTTGAAAGCAGTTGCTCCTGCGAACCAAAATAAAATTTGGGATTTGCGGAGGGTCAAAGTTGGTAACAAAAACAGCACAGTGAAGACATATAAAGAAACTGAACGAAAATAAACATGGTGGTGGTGGGGAGGTCGATAGACCAGATGAGGTAAAGTTGTGAATGCTGGAGAAATATTGTCTTTGACTAGAGAAAAGATAGAAGAGGAGACAGTACAGTCTGTATGACAGCACTGAAGGAAAAGAAAGATGATCACACGAGGAAAAGAAAGATGGACAATGGTCGCGTGTGAGCAATGAGATAGAGTAAAGGAGGAAGAGGGAGAGAGAGAGATAGAAGACGGTGAAGGGGAGAAAAAGAATTAGAGAAAGGATGAGAGAGAAAACAAAACGGAGAGAGAGAGAGAGAGAGAGAGAGAGAGAGAGAGAGAGAGAGAGAGAGAGAGAACAGTAAAGAGTAGAGTTGCATCAAAAATATTAAGATAAACTCCTTGAAAATGGATGTGTGGCGTTTAATCAAATAATAATATAAATAATATGTATATGCATATGTACATACATATATATATATATACATAGATACATACATACATACATACATATATATATATGTGTGTGTGTGTGTGTGTGTATATATATTTGCAATAGGAAAGTAATAAAAAACTTCAGCTGAGCTGATCAATGTAAACATGTAAAATTATGATGATGATGATAATGTTTGCTAAGATTACTGTCCAATGTGAGGTAATTAAGATTATGAGGTATTATTAGACTTGAGAGGCTAGCAATGCGCAAGATTACACCATATACAAAATGAATCTAAACATATATATGATTCAGTTTATATATAAAAATATAAGAAAGTATAGGAAGAACTTAAATAACCTTGCAGAGAGACAGAAATCTTCAAAAAACACATGTTAATATCTAAATTTATGCCAAACTTGAATACACAATTAGAACCTCCAGAAAGCGAAGGTATGTTAGATAATGATGGTCAAGAATAGAAATAAGAGGAAATAGAAAAAGAAGATGAGAGAGAGGGAGAAAGAGACAGAGGAGAAAGAGAAAGAGTGGTTATGAACAATTTTAGTATTTTTTATCAATTAATTTTTAATGCTATCAGTTCTCTAATCCTGATATTCTAGCATATATTATCTGCAGGAAAAGGTCAGGGTAACCCAAAGACTTTGTAACTGCTCTCAACCAACAAACATGAATAACATGACATTATGATATGTACATATTAATGTGTTTCCAAATGTCTGTGTATATATATATATATATATTTATATATGTATATATATTTGGAGTGTTTTGGAAATTCCTTGATATAGTTATAATATTTGTAGAGAAGATTTTTTCTCAAAGAGTTGTGATTGATAAAAGAACCTTTTTAGAAAGTTGAAAGACACTAACCTTTGGAGAAAGATTTCACAAATTGTGTAGGCTTTTGCAGACACCCCTCCCCCTATATATATGATAGGGGGTGCCTACTTATTTTTCTATCTGTCTGTCTATCTATACATGCATACATACATATGTGTGTGTGTGTGTAAGTATATGTGTTTCACCATGATTGATCACTAGCCACTAAACCTTTTTTTTATTATTCTCTCTCTGTTTATTTCTGTGTTCCTTTCTGTCGAAGAGCATAGGCTCGAAACGTAAAAGATTTTCTCACTTCCTGAGTGTTAAACTAATACATTTGTTTGTTTTTTACACACCCATCTTCGTCTTGTTTTTCTGAAAATTTTCACTATATATGTGTGTGTGTGTGTATATATATATATATGTATGTATGCATTACAGAGAAAGAGATACACACACATACTCACATATATAAATACATACATGTACACATGTTTATACCAACCTGCCTCCACACACTAACATATACATACAGAGAGACAGCCAGAAGTGTCTGCATTATGTGTATAGAATACACATTTGATATACTCTTTTACTCTTTTACTTGTTTCAGTCATTTGACTGCAGCCATGCTGGAGCACCACCTTTAGTCGAGCAAATCGACCCCGGGACTTATTCTTTGTAAGCCCAGTACTTATTCTATCAGTCTCTTTTGCCGAACTGCTAAGTGACGGGGATGTAAACACACCAGCATCGGTTGTCAAGCAATGCTAGGGGGACAAACACAGACACACAAACACACACACATACATATATACATATATACGACAGGCTTCTTTCAGTTTCCGTCTACCAAATCCACTCACAAGGCATTGGTTGGCCTGGGGCTGTAGCAGAAGACACTTGCCCAAGATGCCACGCAGTGGGACTGAACCCGGAACCATGTGGTTGTTTGGCAAGCTACTTACCACACAGCCACTCCTGCGCCTATATATGTATATGAGGATGATAAATATCATTCATCTTATAGGTCGAAGCAAGGCTATTAAATTCACTGTTTTTTAGGGTGGATTGGATTAGCATATTGAGGGAAGGGTAAGTTGGGTTTATGTTTATTGTGGATCAAGTCCACAGTAGTTGTCATGGATGTTAATAATTCTGGAACCAAGGCAACTCACACTAGAAAAATCTTTACTTTAAAGGCCAACAGCAGAGTCTAACACATCCAAGGCATTGTTGGATGATGTGCCATTGGTATGATGCTTCAAAAAACAAGTCTGGCTTTAATGTGTGTCTCTAAGGAAGGGGCATAATGTTTTGAATTTGTTTCATCATAGTTACTGGTCCTAATGATGCTACTTTTAGGGGTTAGGATTAGGTGTGTTCAGGTGATTACTAAGGTAAACATGTAGTTGTCCAGGGTAAAGTTTTACCATTCATAGGGTTAGGGTGGAAGCACGCTTACTGATTCTCTGGGCCTGTAATTAGTTCGCCAAGCTTTTACCTACTACAAATGGCCATTAACAGATGCAAGGTTTTGGATGGTGGTGATGGGGGAGTATGAAATTTTATGGAAGATTTATTAAAATAGAGTAGTACTTATGCTGAGATAGGAAATAAGAGTTGAGGATTTTTAAGAACAGTTTTGGTGTTAAAGGGAGAACAAGGATGCAAACCATAAGATATCACATTTTCTACCCCTATAAACACGAGGACCATGTGTGAGGTTGTTCCAGTTAGCTAGAAGTGCTTGAAATTTATTCTGCCCCAGATTTGGCTTGTGTTGTTCCCTAGAGAAATGTACTGGAAAATGCTTGATGGACTTGAGATAGGGGTAAACTTGGTGAGATGGCTCTCTTTTGCTGCAAGAAAGAGAATTTCTAGTTTGATTTTTAGTTTAGTATTGAGAATATTGGAGAGCTTCTTAAGGAAATGGCTATTGTGGAGGGCCTGCTTTTAGCAAGGATCTTGATTATCAAAAATATTTTCATTGGTCGATAGGTTGGAAATCCTAATGGAAATTCTTTTAATCATGATATTGAAACAGATCAGAGATGATTAGAATGGACTTTGATGTATTGTAAGGACTTGTGGGGCTTATAGTAAGGACAGTAAATGATAGATTTTAAGAGTAATGACCAAAAATTGGCTGCTACTTTAGTTCTATTTTCAAAACAGAGAGCAAGGTTATGGTTTATGGAAAACTTGTAGATGGCTTTCCAGATACGATCAATGGCTTTGACATCCTTGTGGCTGTGAGAAGAGTGTCATCCCTCTATAGACCCCAGAGAGGTGAGGGAATTGCTCATTAATTTGTGATAGTAGTAAAAGACACACTAGTTTGGTAACTTGAGCAGAGTGAGAAGAGCCCATGATGACAACAATGTAGCTGATGGTGGAATTTCAGGACCAGTTTTTGTGGTTAAAAGCGAGGAGGGCTTTTTGAGCCATTAAGATAATGTCTATGTCTGACTGTGAAAGGGGTGTGACTTTTCTTGTGAAATTAGGTCATCATTTAATAGAATGGGGGATATGGAGGAGTAGAACATAAAAATATCAAGCAGTAAGAAGTAAATATTCGATTTACTATGAAGTTGAGAAACCTGGTGAGGTCATCACCAGTACTGTGTCAAAGGAAAAGTTTCACCTTACTTTTTGCTATGAGGATAATCAGGTTTATAATGCACTTACTGATGCACCCATGATCAGATTTAGTGGGTCAAATAAGCCTAATGGAAAGTTTATTAAAATTTTGAGGCTTATATAAAGAGGAACCACAAGTACAAAAGATATATACCTGGGCTTTATAGTCCCTTACTAATAGGGTTTCAGCTATTTTTGCAGAACCCTATTTAACATCACTATTCATTCAAGATGGCTCTCTACAAGTATTGCAAATTGATGCCTGACCATTTTGATATATAAAATACCATTATATTAAAATCAGCTATGAGGAACTTATATCTTCATTGCCCCGTTCTCACATTTTAAGGTAAATTCTTTCATGTGTTTTTTTCACGAACAATACAACCTTTTATTAGAATTTGGATTAATACCTATATCTTCATAAATGTTTAAAATTTAGGCAAACGTGTCTATACTCTTCCCTTAATTTAATTGGCCCTGTGTTGTTTCTCTGGTGCTTTCTTCTTCCAACACTTAGTTGCAATTCAGAATAATCTCTAATAATTATTAATGACAATATTTATTAATTATTAATTGTAATTTCTAATAGAGATGCAGGAAAATACATCAGCCCCGGTAATGGACTTGAAGTTTATGTGGGTGAGTGGGTGGGTTGAGAACTAAATTTGACTTCAACTGGATTTGAACTCTGACTGCAAAATGCCAGCACATATACTGCACAACATTGTTGTCTGAAGTTGCATTGTTTCTGCCATTTCACTACTTTGATCACAATTAATTGTAAAAGTTAATAATGAAAGTCTATTTTCTTGTGTACACGACTTCATTTCAGAAAATATTATCTTCATTAAGTGTCCAATTTATGTCCAACATAAAATTTCTATATCTCTTCTACGAACAACTTTTTACATAAATACCAATTACGGTATATTTGTTGGTTGCAAACCAACATTAGTGCCTATTATTCCACCAAAGATATAAATATATTAACGCTTTTCTAAATCTTCACCCACCTTTATTTGAATATATGTTGCAATGTCAAATTCTACTGCTAAAAGTTATTTTATTTTTGCCAACCAATAACAGAATTCTACAAATTTCTCAAGAATGAAGTGATTTTAATTGGAAATATCTGTAAAAAATACGTTTTTAGTTAATCAACAATTATTTTTTTGTATCTTGCTGCCTATTACCATCTTTACATGGATTCATTCTTTTGATTAGAGAGAGAGAGAATGAGAAAATTCCAAAAATGCAATGCAATGCTTATTCTTTTATGCTGCTGCCCGTTTTATAGAGAAATAGAAGCAACACTGTTTTGATAAAGACTTTGGAATTGTTATGTTTTTGGATTTTCAGAATTTTTTGAATTCAACAGGAAAATCGATGTTAAGACTCCTTTGTTGATTTTGTGAGGCTGTGTCTTTCAAAAATATTTTCCTTCAAAATCTGTGCCATAGATTGAGTCAAAGGAAAAAAAAAAACTAAATGATTACTCACCTGGATTTGGCAAAACAGAATTATTCTTCCACATTAACATTGTTTTTGTTGTGGTTGCTGCTGCTACTACTACTACTACTACTACTACTGCTACTGCTGCTGCTGAAGCTACTACCACTGCTGCAGCTGCTGCTACTACTACTACTACTACTACTACTGCTGCTATTTTTATTATTAAAATTACTGCTGTTACTAATGCTAATACAACTGCTACTATTATTAATAAATCTTTCTTATTTTAGCACAAGGCCAGCAGTTTTAAGGGGAAAGAAAGCCAACTACATTGACTAGTGTGCTTAACTGGTACTTATTTTATTAGCCATGAAAGATTGGAAGGCAAAATGGACCTTTGTTGGATTTGAACTCAGAATCTAAACAACTTGAAAAAAATACCCTTAATTCTTCCAATTTCCCTGTCTTGTGTTTCTAATTTGGGCCAAATGAGGCCTGAAAGTCGGGAGATGTATTCATGAAAAAAACTGATCAAAGTATTGGACTGCTACCTTACTTTATTGACCCCCAAAGGAACGATAGGCAAAGTTGGGTTTGAACTCAGACCACAAAGAAATGGGACGAATAAAACAAAGGCATTTTGTCTGATGTCCTAATGATCCAGCCAATCGAAATAACCACAATCGTAGTAACGGCATCAAATTATGGCATAAGGTCAGCAGCTTTTTTTCGGGGGGGCGGGGGGCTGAGTCAATTACATCGACCCCCAGTGCTCATCTGGTGCCTATTTTATTGACTCTCAGAGGAAGAATGGTAAAATCGACCTAGGCAGGATACAAAGAGTCAGAAGAAGTTCTGCTAAGCATTTTGTCTGGTGAGGAAACAATTCTGCTAGCATGCTACCTTAGTAATAATAATAATAATGATGATGATAGTGATGGTAATCAGAATGATAATGATGATGATGATAATAATCATTTCTGTTATAAGCACAAGGCCTGGAATTTTGGTGGAGGGGGACTCATCAGATGACAATAATAATAATAATGATAATAATAATAATAATAGTAATAATAATAATAATAATAATAATAATAATAATAATAATAATAATAATAATAATTGTTTCTGATTTAAGCCCAAGGGCAGCAATGTTAAGTGGTAGAAGTTTATTCATTACATCGGCCCTAATATCTGACTGGTACTTTATTTTTTCAATCCTGGATGAAAATGCAAATCTGAACTGGATAGGGTTTGAACACAGAACTTAAAGAACCTTAAAAAGAATAAGAAAGCAATGGTGAGAGGAATGTGTGGGGTGAAGCTGTTTGATAAGAGGAGGACTGAGGATTTGATGGAAATGTTGGGGTTGGAGGAATTGGTGGAATGGTTGGCAAGGGTGAATGGAGTGAGGAGGGATGAAGAGTATGTTCTGAGGAGGGTGATTGCATTTAAGGTAAATGGAGCACGAAAGTGAGGTAGACTGAGGAAAAGGTGGAGGAGGAGATTAGGAGGGTTGGTTTGAAAAAGGAGGACACCCAAAACCATGCGAGTTGGTGTGAGGGCAGTTGCTATGGCATTAGGTAGATCTGGCCACCCCTGATAACAGGGAAAAAACCTGGATTTAAAACACTGGATGATGATGAGGATTTTTACCAATAGACTTATAATTCTGCCAGCTCACTGCCTTATTAACATTATTATTATTATTATTATAATTATTATTATTATTATTATGAGGTCCCTAAATATGGGTTGTTTAAGGATGTTGAATGAATCACCCAGGTTTCCAGAGGTGACTTATTCAAACCCCAAAGAATTTCTCTCAACACAAGGCTATGATGCTCCCCCACTTCTTCTGCTCGTGATCAGAGATGTACATATTGTCAGCCACCAAGGGACATGCTCAACTGATTAAGGTCAAACAACTGACAAGCAAATCTATAGTATTGAGCAGAATATTTGCTGTAGCCCATCTTTTATACCAAGACAAAACATGCACATGATAACACTTCCAATCAGTTAAGATCAGAAGCCATGAAATCCTATGCCATGTACAGCATAAGCAGGGTATGTTATTATTATTATTATTATCATTATTATTATTATTATTATTATTATTATTGTGAGGGTGCATAGATTAGTGGTGAGGGTGTTGCATTCATGATGTTGTGATCATGGTTTCACTTCCTTGACTGAGTGATGCATTGTGTTCTTGTGCAAAACACTTCCTTTCACGTTATTCTGTGATCACTTTGACACCTGTCGTTTGGCACACCTGTTCAGACAACGTTGATTTGATGGTGAGAGTGAGCTAATGTGTACCATGAACATTCGATCCCTCTAAAACGAATCACCTGTGCAGGTTGTTCAGCAAAATCTGAACACTCATACATCATCTTCGATGGGTGTGGCCATCATTGCTACTGAGGCAGTAAGTTGGCAGAACTGCTGAAATGCTGGGCAAAACACTTAGCAGCATTTTGCTCGTCCTTATGTTCTAATTTTAGATTCTTCCAAAATTGACTTTACCTTTCATCCTTTAAGGAGCAATAAAATAAGTACCAGTTTAATACTAGGGTCAATGTAATCAATCTGTTCCCTCCTTTGCAATTGCCAGCCTTGTGCCAAACTTGAAACTATTATTATTATTATTATTATTAAAAAGATGGCAGGTATGCAGAATCATTAGCACCACCAGGTAAAATGTTTAGTGGGATTTATGATCTGAGTTCAAATTCTGCTGAGGTCAGCTTTGCCTTTTATCCTTTAGGGGTCAATAAATTAAGTACCAGCAAAACACGAGGGTTGATTTAATCGACTTATCTCCCCGCCACCAAATTTCAGGTCCTGTGCTGTTAGCTGAAAGGCTTCTTCTTCTTCTTCTTCTTCTTCTTCTTCTTCTCCTCCTCCTCCTCCTCCCCTCCTCCCCCATCCTCTTCCTCCTCCTCATAATCATCATCAACAAGAAGAAGATATAATAGATTTGATTGATACAGTGACAAAAGTCCTATTTAGAATAATGAAGCAAACACAAACAAGATTTCTTGTAAGATTTCGTTGAGATTTCCTGTCAGTTATGCTAACATGTTAACAAGGTTAGGTTGTAGTGGATGTACAATAAAATTAATAAAAAAAAAGAAAAAAGCAGCAAAGAGCATTGTAATGGCAGCAACCAGATTTAGGTTATTTCAAAGTTAAACTGCCTTAGCAGTAATTTATTTCAGCACTATTGATTGTATGAAGTATATTAGTAAAAGTGCCTAATTAAGAAACTATTCGGTACCAAACAAGACAGCTCATTGAATGTCAGCCCTTCATATGTCTGTGACTCACAGTCAGAAATAAAGAATGGTTATTCTATAACCAAAGGAAACCAATTAGTAATTCTAAGATCAGCTGTTGCTTGTATCTTATGACAATTCCAAGTGTTTTGGGACAGTTTCTTTCAAAATGTTAAATAATGATAATATTAAAGTTAAGAAATGGTGAATAGCATTAAGTAATAAATAAATTTTCAGAAAGTCGACTTTTTGACCTATTGTAATGTACACTGCTACTTAGGCTCTTTGATAAGGCATAAATGTCACAAAATCCCCTTTTAACCTTCCTGGTTAGGTTAGAGATTGTGAGGTTAGTTAAAAGGAACATCTAATAAACTCAATTACATTATCATGCATAAATTTATTTAAAGTATAGAACTGTGTTCAGATATCAGTTTCTTGGGTAACAATAAGATGAAGATAATAGGCTACTGCTATGTGATATAGCATTGTTAACCTTGTATGTCCCCTGATTAATGCAGATGACATCATAAGGTTGAATTATCTGCATATTGGCTTGTGTTTCAAGCAATAGCCCAGAGTTATGAGTAAATATATATGTAGATATGTGTCTATCTATCTATCTATCTATCTATCTATCTATCTATCTATCTATCTATCTATCTATCTATCTATCTATCTATCTTATCTATCTATCTATCTATCTATCTATCTATCTATCTTATCTATCTATCTATCTTATCTATCTATCTATCTATCTATCTATCTATCTATCTATCTATCTATCTATCTATCTATCTATCTATCTATCTATCTATCTATCTATTTATCTATCTATCTATCTATCTATCTTATCTATCTATCTATCTATCTATATCTATCTGTCAGTCTGTCTGTCTGTCTGTCTGTCTGTCTGTCTGTCTGTCTGTCTCTCTCTCTCTCTCTCTCTCTCTCTCTCTCTCTCTTCAGCAATGTAGCTACACACATGCTGTTGGCAATTCCCTCTCCATCCACAGGTAATCAAATACTGAGTGAATTTCATTATTTTTCCTCTCTGTCTATGTGGGTTATTTTGAGTATTTTATTGTCTGGGAGTTTCTTCTTATAGTAGAAGAAATAGTTAAGTTTCTCTGGCTGCTATTTCTAAAGTTTGATATGTGGTAAAGCAAATTTTTGCTGAATCCTAATTACAATTATATTCATAATTATAAAATATTGTTTAAGTTTACCGATAAATGGTCCTTTTAACATGCCGAATACTACTTGGTGGAATTATTAATTACTAGTTAATTAATTAATTTTACTCTTTATTATTATGATTATTATTATTATATATATATATATGCATGTATATATATATATATATATATATATATATATATATATGTTAGTAGCTGTGTGGTAAGTATCTTGCTTACCAACTACATGGTTTTGGGTTCAGTCCCACTGCATGGCACCTTGGGCAAGTGTCTTCTACTATAGCCTTAGGCCAACCAAAGCCTTGTGAATGGATTTGGTAGATGGAAACTGAAAGAAGCCCATCGTATATTTATATATATGTTTGTGTGTATGTGTGTTTGTCCCCACCACCATCGCTTAACAACCAACATTGGTGTGTAACTTAGCGGTTCAGCTAAGAGACCGATAGAATAAATACTAGGCTTACAAAGAATAAGTCCTGAGGTCAATGTGTTCGACTAAAGGCAGTGCTCCAGCATGGCTGCAGTCAACAAAACTGAAACAAATAAAAACAAAAAATTATACACACACATATATATATACACACACACACATATATATATATATATACACACATTTACATTTGACAAACATGGCAATACATAATTGTGAGTAACATCATTACTCACACCCAAATGGACTTTTACAACAATTATTAGCTTTAATCGAATTGGCTGGAAGCATATTTGTAAAAACAATCAGAAACTCACAAACATATTTACTAAAAGCTGTTCTAAAACTTCTATAAATATATATATATATATATATATATACATACACTTGTGTGTGTGTGCATATAAATTTATCAAACAAGTAGATGGAATGAACTGGCTTTAGTCAGAAATCACAATGATTGCTTCTGTGCATTGATAACAGCTGTTAGTTGCTGTTATCTAACAATAGATAACATAACTGCACATTATCAAGTGAGTGGCTTTGAAAGAACTGCTGGATCATGTCCAGTTCCCTATTGTGTCTTTTTTTACCCATATTCTATTTTAACATGCCTTCAATAATGAGTAACACATAGATTCAAATAAATGCAAGTCAAAATTATTACCCACATCATATTTATATATTTATGTGTGTATGTGCGTGGATGTGCATGTATGTAAATATTCCTGTGAGTATTCCATTTGAGTCACATGACTTGTTTGAATCAATTAGTTAAGAATATTTAGCAGCTCTTCTGATATGATATTCAAGTGTGCTGATGAACCTACACTTGTGTCGAATAACCAGCCCCATCATCATCATTATTCAACCGTGGTCGAGACAATGGAATTTACCATGCTACGCCAGACTTCATGGCCCATCATAGCATTACGGAGGTCCTGTTGCTGGATGCCTGTATCCCTGGAGATTACATCAGCGCCACTCAAACGTATCTTGGATCGTAGGGGTATATGCCATGCTTGAGGAGAACTATTGAGTCAAGTACATCAACATCAATATCAAATCAAATGGAAATTGTAGTTGGGAACCCCCATGCCGGTAGCATGTAAAAAGCACCATCCAAACATAGCTGACACCAGTGCCACTTTGACTGGCTTTCATGCTGGTGGCATGTAAAAAGCACCATCCAATCATGGTTGACGCCAGCTTCTCTGGCCCCTGTGCCAGTGGCACATAAAAAGCACCCACTATACTCTTGGAATGGTTGGCGTTAGGAAGAGCATGCAGCTGTAGAAACACTGCCAGATCAGATTGGGGCCTCATGCAACTTCCTGGCTTCCCAGACCCCAGTTGAACCGTCCAGCCCATGCCAGCATGGAAAACGGACGTTAAATGATGATGTTGATGATGATGAAAATTTCTAAGATAGTACCAGGCTTTTGTCAGTTAAATTTCTGGATATTTGAATGGTAAAGCATCTAACTATAATTATACTGTAAATTTGCACACAGATACTACCTCCATCTCTAAACATCTGTTATTTTCCCTTCACACCCTCATAATAATTCCCTCTCCGCTTTCCCCTCTGATCCACTGTCTCTATCCCTTTTATGCTCACCTTCTTGTACCTTGGCAGCTTGCCCCAGCACCCTGTTGTTACCAGCTTTACCTTCTTCCCAGTTATTCCTATCCACCTTTATATAATGTGGGTTTGCTATGTATTTCTTCTATAGCAAGACATCTTTACCTGTCTCCCTATCATACTTTAAACCTCTCAACATTTGCCAAGGAAGCTACACCCCAGTCTCAAATACTCCCCTGCCACTTTGTCATCAGGGCTTTTTCTCTTTTCCTTGCTCTTTTTCTATCTAGTAACATACTTGACAAGCTCACTAGTGCCAGTGGCATGAAAATAATGGTACCTAGTACACACTGCAAAGGGATGGGCATTAAGAAGGACATCCAGCTATTGAAAGTGGGTCAAAACAGAGGCTGGAGCTCAAAGCAGCCCTGCAGCTTGCTGGATCTTATCAGAACTACCCAACCTGTACCAACATGGGAAACAAACATTAGAGAATGAGGACAGTTATACGATGATGACAAAGATAACTATGATGATGATGACAGTGATGATAACAGTGATGATGACAATGATGATGACCACAACGATGATGACAATGATGATGATGATGCATACACACACAAAGACACCTACAATCTTAACAGACATTCTGCATTTAGCAACTTCACTGAGACAGTTTTAAATAAATGCTCACACAAAAACATCTCTAAATATTGTGAATATTGAACAATATTTTTGACATAAATTTTGTATTGTTGTTCTGTATGTTATCACACAGTAATTAATTTTTGCTTATTGAACAAAATGTATCCACAATGTTTTCACTTTTGTGACAGAACAGTTTGCTATGCAAGAAAGAAATACAAAAACCGATATTATTAGATGCTATTTAAGTCTTTTCATTAATCTTAATTTAAGCTTCAGATACTTTTTTTGTTCATGTTTGAACAAATAGTACAAGTTTGTTAAATGCCAAATATTCAAATATTCTTATATTTAAACATCATTTTACTGATGCTGTTTCACTTATTTTCCCCCTGTTTAATCTGCATTGATTCCAAAAAGCAGCTCATTTTTTTTTTATAATTAAATCTGTTATTGCCAAAGATATTTTCTTATTTTGTCTTTTGCAGTTTAAAAGTGTCACAGTTTAAAGGAAGCTCAAGCACTCTCATACATGGGCTGGCACTTTGTAAATAATACCCAAGTTAGTGCCACAAATAACACATCCATATTGGTGCCACGTAAAAAGCACCCTCTACATTATGTAAAGTAGTTGGCTTTAGGAAGGGCATGCAGCCATAGAACCATGTCTTTTGAAGCCTGGTCCAGATCTCTGGCTTGCCAGCTCCCATCACACTGTCCAATCCATGCCAGCAGGGAAAATGGATGTTAAATGACAATGACGATGATGATGATGATGTTCTTACATACAGGTAAATTTACTCTGCCAGTTGACAGATCACAGCTCTAGTACTTCAGACATGTGAATAGAATGGCACAGGAAAGGATTACAAGATGAATTCCTTGAGCCAAGCCAACTGGTAGGAGACTTTATGGTGAACGAAGATTGAGATGGTTGGATAATAAACTCAGTCATCATTGGTCAGGCTTGGGAATTCAGCCAGTGTAATGGTGGTTGCTTTTGATCGGGCTGTATAGAAGAGATGCCTGATGATTCTAACCCACTGATCTCGCCAGGAATAATAGGTAGAGAAAATGGATGCACACATACACATACACACATTTTGTGTGCAATAATGGAATAAGAGATAGAGAGAGAGGGAGAGAGAGTGTACTCAATGTGTAGTGTAGGGTATGATTATATTTACTTGACCAACTTATGTAATCAATTAAATTTCACATTTACAAGCTCGTTAAGATAGCAGTTTGATAAAGTGTCATTAGGTCATGTTGCAATTTGGACAAACAGATTAATACAAATCTTATGAAACAGTATACACTTCAGCGAAATATATTTACATACAGATATATATATACACACACCTTGCATGTTTTCTCACCTGTCACCATCACATCCCTGATTCACTTCTATTTTCCTTTACCTCTCTTCAAATGGAGATTCCTCACTGACCACATCTCCAGCCATGTTCACCATTCCCTGTATTCGTCTCAATCCCTAACTCTATAGCCTGTAACCCTTCTTTCAGCCTCTCATGTATCTACTGACCAAGTCATCTAAAATTTCCTGTCAGAAAGGAGAAAGTTAGTTAAAAGATTATAGATCTATGTCATCAATGGAACTGTAAAAATATGTAAAACTTTCATAAACTTTAGCATACATGTATATATACACAAGTCTGGATATGTAACTGTTTGTACGCATGCATAAAACAAAATAAGGTCTAACACTCATACAAAGTGCTTGCATATACACATACATACATGTTTTTATACAAACATAGTCATACATACTCACCACTCTCACACATACACATATGCATACATATAAACATATATACATACATGCCTGCATACATACATACATACACACACACACACACACACACACATATACACACACGCATGCACACAATTTCACTGCTACTACTATTGAGATTTCAGTGAAGGAACTTTGGGTCTAGGTTAGAAACCAACTCTTTCTCTATTGGCAAGGAACCTAGAAATAAAAGTAAATAATAATCTGCTTGCACACATACATTCATATGTACACACACATACACATGTGCATATAGACACACACACACACACACATGTAGATATGTATTTGTACATTTGCATGCATGTATCTATATTCATACACACTTTGATAAGATACGACAGCTTTCTTGACACGTGTTCCTGTCTATCACATAGTCATGCAGAAATGTGCATATTAAAAGATGCATGCATGTGCAGTCATTAGTTATATTCTTATTCTCAAGCTGCAAAGATTATCTCTTGGTTCCCTTAAGGAATAAATTTATCATACTTGAAATTTATACGGAGAGCAATATATTGGCTAATCAGTAATACGTTCACAGTGAATGGCTATCTTCTCGTTGCTAAATATGACATGTTCTCATATTAAATCTAGGATATTGAGAAGTATCCAGTAACTTATTTATCTTCTGCAGGTTCTCAAGTTTGTAACAGTAGTCCTGTAAGTAATACCACTGTCAAGAAGAAGAAGAACAACAACAATTACTACAATCACAATAGTTACAATAAATGTTTCTAATTTAGGCACAAAGCCAGCAATTATGAAATGTGTGAGTTAGTCAATACTAATGATCTCGGTAGTTGCTAAGTACTCGAATTAATTGATCTTGGAAGGATGAGAAGCAAAGTTCAAATTTCACTGAGATTTGAACTTATAATAGAGTAATAATAATAATAATAATAATATAATAATAATAATAATAATAATAATAATAATAATAATAATAATAATAATAATAATAATAATAATAATAATAATATCAAGAGCACTCAAAGAGAGCTAACTTCCCCCAGGGCAACACAAACGTCCTCTTGGCAATTAACTAGAGATGATTTTTAAAATGAGAATATCTGAAATAAACTTGACTGCTCTCACAAATGAGAATACTAAAAATGAACCCAAGCACTCTGAAAAATTAAGTTAAAAAAAGAACGGAAAAACAATCCAGAATCCTTGCCCGGTACCTGATCAATGCCAATGGTTGCCATGGAATGTGAAGGTGGCTGTAGAGAATTTAGTAACAGCAATAAATAGTTTATCCTTATCTAATACAAGCCAATGTTAAATTCACCATTCAAAATAGTTGCAAGCTAAAGGGAGATAACTGAAAAAGACTTGAAAGTTAACGTAAGATCATAATCATGTAAAGTAAAGTAAATATAACAAATAATCCAGAATCCTTTTCCGGTACTGGATCGATCCCCAAATCTAATCAGTTTGTACCAGTTCTGAGGCCAAACATCCCTGAAAGTTTCATCCGAATCCATCCAGCAGTTCTTCAGATATCTTGTCCATGGACAAACGAAGAAACAAACAAACACAACTGAAAACAATACCTCCACCTTCTGTAAGGCGGAAGGGATAATAATAATAGTAATAATAATAATAATAACAATATTAATAATCCTTTGTACTATAGGCACAAGACCTAATTTGTGGGGCGAGGGATAGTCTATTACATCTAATCCAGTATTTGACTAGTTCTTAATTTATCGACCCCAAAAGAATGAAAGGCAAAGTCGACCTTGAACTAAGAATGCATCGAGAGACAAAATACTGCTAAGCATTTTGCACGGTGTGCTAACTATTCTGCCAGCTTGCTGCCTTCCATAATAGTAATAATAATAAGAACTTATAATTTTCTTATGGTTTCTTAAACATTCTCTAGAACAATACTATGTGCAAAACCAAATATATGACACCCTAGGCATAACACCAACATGAATTTCTAACTTGTCTCTTGAGGTCTCTGGGTGAGACTTAGAGCCAACTAGAACAAATACAAAGCAAAAGTCAAACATATAATAATATAATAATAATAATAATAATAATATAATAATAATAATAATAATGGCCTGATACATTACCTGACAGTGACACTCATTGGTTCTTATCTTAACTGATTGGATATCTTATCATGTACAAGTTTTGTCATGGTGTAAAAGATGGGCTATAGCACTTTTTTGTTCAATACTACAGATTTGCTAGTCATCTGCATCCTGATGGCTGAGGATAGGTGAATCCTTGATCATGGGCAGGAGTAGTGGGGGAGCATCAAAGGCAACTGTTGAGAGCAATTCTTTGGGGTTTGAATAATTCATCTCTGGAAACATGGATGTTTTGTTCAACTTCCTTAAACAAAACTTATTCAGGGATCAATTGAGTGGGATGACCTACTTAGCCTGGAAAAAATTCTGACTGGGCCCCACCTGCATTGTCATGTGCTGCTTATCTTGATATGAGATCACCATGTCGGGCACATGTAGTTGTGATGTATGTGCTTGGTGTACCCTTATCAGACAGGTAGTCATGATGAGTACATTGGGCTATGTATATTTGTACCCCAGTGTCACTTTGATGGCATGTGCTGCTCTTTCACTCAATAATAATAACAATTACGGTTTCTAATTTTGGCACTAGGCCAGCAATTCTGGGGATGGAGGTAATTTGATTACATGAACCCCAGTGTTTATGTAATCTTATTTTATAGCTTCTGAAATGATGAAAGGCTAAGTTGACCTTGGTGGAATTAGAACTCAGAACATAAATGCAAATGAAATGCTGCTAAACATTTTGCTTTGCATGCTAATGGTTCTACTTTTTTATGTGACACAATCACCAGTGCACTGGACATAGCTGCAGCACTCTTGTTTTTTTATGTGACACATCACCAATGCTTTTTATGTGGCCCTAGCACAAATGCTTTTTTACATGACACTAGCACCAGTGCTTTTAATGTGAAACCAGCACTGAAAGGGGACTGAAGAAGCAAATTATTCGGAATCATTATTTTACAACTCCCTGAATATATTCTAAAAGGTATTTATGTATTGCCTATTTTCCCAAATATATAACCACTTACTGAAATTATAACAACCAGAGTCGTTTGTGAACAAGGGATTCATTCCATTAATTTCAATATGAATAATAATTAGCATCTTAACTTTAATGCCTTTAGTAAAAGCATCTGTAGAATCAGTGAAAATGGTTAAGATCAAGAACTGAACTTGATTTGAAGACTCATTTCAGAAGGAGCTTAACCAATTTTGCAACATCATATTTGGTAAACTACAGCGTTTCCTGGCAAACAATACCACTCAGATAAGTAAATTAATAGCATTGCATATATTCTTACTAAAATGTTTGCAGAGACATACTTGTCACAATGGAGAAGTAAATACTGCTTTGAATGAGAAATTATATTGGAAGGAGACCTAATAACAATGTAGTTGTTAGAATCATCTTTCAGGATCTGAAAAGACTTTTGAAATATCCAATGGAGAAAAGTTGATAAAAGGTCAGACAAGAGATCATGGTTTCTGACAATCTTAGTTCCAGTTAGACATATTTCCAAATCAATTGAAGACATGTAGAAACATTGAACACATGAGGTGTCAGCCGTTAATCTACTACATAAAATTGTTTTAGTCACGATGACTTCAGTTTATTAGGTGGTGGGGGCGGGATATGATTGTAAATAAATGTATAAACAAATACACATAGGCATACATATATATATACATGCTTACATACATTCATACATACATATTTGCATATATATTTGTATACATATTTGACACATATATATATACATCATGCACATACATACACACATTTACACACACACACACATACATACACATATATTTACACATATGTATACACACATAAATATGTATACACATATACATAATACACACACACATCCATATGCAAACATCTGTAAACATACACACAGACATATATACAATTTTGCAACATCATATTTGGTACATACATACATGCGTATGTATTCATTCCTATATACATACATACTTATATAACATAGACTAAAGATAATGAACTCAGACAGAGACGAGCAGATATCTACAGCAATGTAAATCAGTTGCCCAGCAAATGTTAAAATAATATTAACGATAAAAGAAAGGAAAGCAACATTCTGTCTCTAATGAACCAATCTAGGGTGTCTCAAGACTCCACTTTAAATTTATAATTATTGGGTACCTGGTTACGAAACTAACAGCCTCAAACTAATCTAAGGTGTCCAGATATGGTAACAGAGCTATAACTTTAGGTGTATAGCAGTAACTATTGGAGTAGTTGGTTATGTAGCTGGCTTTCTCGGCACAAATCTTAAATGAATGAGATTCCGTCTATATTTTAATTCGTTTTTCTTTTATTTTTAGCTCTGGTTTAGCTTTGTCACATATTTTGACACATTGATTAATCCTGTGAAGTTATGCTAAGGCTGTATATATCTATGGTATACTCAGCCACTTACAAATTGATTTAATGAGTAGCTAGTTTAATTGACTAAATAAATAAATACTCAACATTGAAACTGATAGAACAATCATTATGAACAGAAATACATAAAATACATATAGATACATAGATATAAATATTTATATTCGTGTGTGTATATATATATTTATATAAAGAAAGAGAGAGGAGAGGGGTATTTATAAAACAGGTAAAATTTATCTCCACTCAAAAGTGGTTGTTGTGTTAGAACACACAATACTGCAATATTTATCATGAGAGAAACTCTCCTATAGTTTTCCAGTGCATTAAAGCACATCATAGTTAGTGTCAGTAACAATCACTGCTGCTTCCACTGTCAGGACTACTAGGTCATGTGATACCAGCTTCTTTTGGCTTTGTCAATGGTAGATACTAAACTAGTGGAAATAGCAGTAACCAAGTAACCATGTGAGAGTTTCTATCATGATAATTATTGCTGTATTGTGTGTTCGAAAGCATAATCCACTTTTAAGTCGTGTGTGTGTGTGTATAAACACACACACACACAGGTGCAGGCATGGATGTGTAGTTAAGTAGCTTGCTTTCAAATTGCATCTTTGGCTGACTAAAACCTTGTGAATGAATTTGGTAGACAGAAACTTAAAGGCATTCATCATGTGTATGTGCATGCATGCATGTGCCTGTGTGTATGCATGCATATGTGTCGTTTTTGTCACTTCTCTTGGCAAAACACCTGCTTACTTTGTGTTTCCAAAGACATGTTAAAATAAGATGAATTCAAGTACTGAGAACCATGTGACCAAAAATTTCCTTCACTGTGTAGTTGCTAGCCTTGTGCAAGAATTTTAAACTATGATTATGATAATTACCACTAAGATTATTACATATGATATTAGCAGGGATGTTGTCTTGGGGGTTGATAGCAACACGTCTCCTCCAATCTCAAGAATCTTTTTTAGGATTCTTGCTGAATACAGGATTTCACTATTCTGCAGGTTGGCAATGCAAGTCTCAACTGCAATATCTTTCAGCTTCTTAAATAGTATTTTGGCTGTTGTGTCATGTGCATTAAATACCACAAGAATCATTGTCTGCTTAGTCTTCCACATTCTCTTTAACTCTCTCTCAGGTCAAAATATTTTCTCAACTGTCTTTAGTAGCCATTCTTTTATCATAAGGTATTTCAAAGTTTGTAATCTTATTCTCTATGTTTCTTTTGTTTTCTACATTCATATCTGGTCTTCTTCAATAATATGGTCTTTATCAGCAAATCCCATAAGATCCTGTAAATATTTTTCTTTATCACAGCCTCTCACTCATGTTCATAACACTTTTCTGTTACTTTGAATACATACAATCAGCTTAAATCCCCGTGCACTCTTGTACATGCCTGCACTTATACTCTTTTGTGCTAGCTTACTGCATTCGTGCAAGAGATGGTTACTACTACTACTACTACTGCTGTTGCTGGTGCCGCTGGTGCTGGTGCTGCTACTACTACTACAACTATTATAATTCTCGGCTTGCTCATTTTTACATTCGCATTCTAGTAGCAACCATCCTTGGTTTCAATTCTCGTTTGTAGCTCTTGAAAATTCTATTGCCCCATTTTCCTGAAACTGTTATGCTTCATCTCAAAGAAATCAGAATCAGTGGAACACAATATATCACACAGGACTGGTTTACCGAAGAATTCCTGAACTATTTTTCCATTCTTTTGACGTTGTTTCATTTTCTTTTGTTTTCCTTCAGACTGTTGTCTAACAAAATACACATATTTAATTCAAATTTACTAAATAAATTTGGTTTCAAATATCAAAACTGTTGATAACCTTTGGAAGAATTCCTGAAATATTCTGACATTAATGGTGGTATTCGCTCTTCCATAATATTTTTGTTCATTTCTTTTTTTTTCTCTTAAATCTCATCTCTACAATGTTGAGTTAATATTTTTCTTCTATCGGAGTCTGTATAAATGATATATAGATATGAAACAGAAACTTATTGTGCTGCTGTTGTAGTTGTTGTTGTTGTTGTTGTTCACCACTAGCATCACCACCGCCACTACCACCACCTTTTTCTTCTTCCAGGTGTTATTATTGTTCTTGTAATTATTTCTTTTATTTTAAGAATTTCCAAAATAAATAAAACGATGTGCACCAGCTGACAGTCTGAGAGATTGATGCCATTTTCGACAAACACAACATTTGCCATCCAAGAATCAGTTGAGTCCCAGAATATATATTTCATAGTAAAGTAGGCACCAAACATTCTTAACATAGCATGATAAGGAATCCTAAATCATTTGCAGTAAAGAATGCTATTGACATTTATCAGCATAGTGTTAACTTCAAATATGTTCCATCCTTATGAAGCCTCATCAAAAGGATTTAAATTCTGGGTATATGTTTTTTTACTTTCTTAATGAGAGTTAATAATGAAGACAAGGATTTTTCTCTTCTCACTCTGTGAGAAATGTTAACTAATTAATTAGCATTAATTATGCTAATACCAACTTGAGTTTGTTTGTATCATGCAGTAGGTAACCCAGATATGTTCTCTCTAGGCAGTCTGCTAAATATTTTAGGTTTGTCCTTCTATATTTGAATAATGTAGAAATTAACTTCGCCGGTCACTCTTCTGTACTTGATACCAGTAATTCCATAGGGAGTAATTGCATTCCTAATCAAGAAACTGATGATCTTGTATTTGTCTTAGAAACCAGAATTGTTGGTACATTAGAGGAAACGCTTTGCTGCATTGCTTCTAAATTTTTACTTTCTGAGTTCATGTTCTGCCAAGGTCAGCCATGCATTTCATCCTTTCTAGGTTGATGAAATACCAGTCATATATTGGGGTTAACATAATCAATTTGCCTCCTCTCCTCAAAATTGTAATTGTTGTGCTAAAGTTACAGAGAATTGTTGTTGTTGTTATTATTAAGGTGGTGAGCTGGCAGAATTGTTTGCATGCCGGGCAAACTGCTTAGTGGCATTTCATCTGTCTTTACATCCTGAGTTCAAATTCCACCGAGGTTGACTTTACCCTTCATCATTTTGGGGTCCAATAAATAAGTATCAGTTACACACTGCGGTCAATGTAATTGACTAGCCCCATCCCCCAAAATTTCAGGCCTTGTGCCTATAGTAAAACGTGTTATTACCATTATTATTATAATTATTATAATTATCATCGTTGCCATCATCATTGTTGTCGTCATTATCATCGTTGTTGTCATCGTCATCATCAGCATCATCATCATCATTGTGATCATCATCATCATCAACCTCATCATCATCATCATCATCATCATCATCCTTGTTGTCGTAGTAATCATCATCATCACCATCATCATCATTTAGCAAAATTCTCAGAGCATCAAAAAACAATAGCTTACAACATTTAGCTATGGTCCTTTAAATGTTTGTACTCAAATCCTGTTGGGGGTCGATAGAATAAAGTATTCGCCAAATATCTTAGGAGTACCATGATCCTTGAGGATGTTTCACTTGAAAATTACTCATCTCATTCTGTAATCAGAAGCCATTGTCATCATCATGATCACCGCCACCACCACCATTGCGATCATGATTGTCATAATCATCATTACTGTTATCGTTGTTATTGTTGTCGTTGTTGTTATTGTTGTTAGAAATCATCATTATAGTGAAATGGCAGAGATAGCAATCTTAAAAGAATGCCTCAAAAGTATATAAATTTTTCTGTTTTGCGTTTAAATTCTGGCAGAGTTAACTCTTCCTTTTACAACTGGCCTCGGGTGGATTAAATGACTACTAGGCATGTGTGAATACTTTGATTTATTTCATCATCACCATCACCACCATCATCATCGTCATCATCATCACCACCATTGTCATCACCCTTATCGCCATCGTTCTCATCACCATCATCATTATCATCATTCCCTCCTCCTTCCCTGTCCCTCTACCACTTTAATTGTAATTATCCTTAATGATCGAGACAAGCTATCTATTAATCTATTAGTGTGATTTGCGTGTCATGCCGTGTCAGTGTGTATGTTGTGCGCACCACTTGGTGACTGCCAGAAAAGGAAATCAAATTAGGAAAGGAAAATGGTTGAATCATAAGTAATAAATATATGATAAGTGGAAGCGTAGTTGCAGAGATACATCAGATGGTGTGTGGTGACATAAACACTTATTAACCTTTGGCCATGGAACTATTATGGAAGCGGAGACGGAATAAATGGTGAAAGAAATGTCTGGAATATTAAAATACCAGACATACCATTTATGGTCGCAACACTGATACATATATACGTGTGTCTGTTTGGTGTGTGTGTGTGTGTGTGTGTGTGTGGTTATTTGCATACATACTCATAAAAATGTAAATATACATTCATACATATAAATAGATAGATAAATATAGCAATACAGTTATATATATATATATATATATATATATATATATATACACACACATATATATGTATATATATGCATATATATATATATACATATATATATATACTCACATATATGCATATATATATACATATACATATATATATACTCACACATACACACAGACATATATATATATATATATAGATGTATATATATGCACATATATGCATATATATAAATACATATATATATACTCACACATACACACAGACATATATATTATGTGTATGTATCTAGTGTGATTCCCTGATTGTTTGAAAAAATATATATGCCAGGCACTCTTGCCATTAGCATCATCATCATTACCGTCTTCATCATCATCATTATCATCCTTATCATCATAGTCATCATCACTGCCATGGTCATCATAGTTGTCTTCGTCATCATCTTCATAACCATCATCATCATCATCATAACCATCACCACCATGGTAATGATCAGCATCTGTTGAACAAGCACCAAGACATTAAGTTGTATAGCTTCTCTGCAATCATTGTCTATAGTTTGTGACTGTAAGCCATATAATCTATTGTATTTCACCTGAGAGATTGAAAATCTTCACATCATCGTCGACGTCGTTGTTGTTCTTGAACCATCAGAGCAAATGATCAAAGGCATTCGCTGCCTCATGAGACTGTTCTTGTCAAAAGAGGTAGCAATTCTTCCCAAGTTTTTCATCTCAGTGTAAATGTCCGCAATATGCTATATATTCTCATCTGAATGACGAGTGTGTGGGTGCTGTTTAATGTCCGTTTCAGTATAGATTAGGGTGGTGAGCTGGCACAATCGTTAACGCACCTGGCAACATGCTTAGTGACATTTCATTAGACATTTGTTCAAATTCTGTAGAAGTCAAACTTTGCCTTTCATCCTTTTGGGGGTCGATAAAGTAAGTCACATTTGACCAATGAGGCTGATGTAGTTCCTGTACCCTATCCCTGGCACTCTTGGCCTTGTACCAAAACTTCAAACTAATATCATTTGGCATAGGCTTTAGCATTCTGACCAAAATGCTTCATGGCATTACATCAGCCTTTATGTTCTCTGTTGCAATTCTGCTGGGGTCAGCTTTTTTTGTGGTGGATGCCCCCAGTGGACTGACACAGTCAGTGGTGTCAGTCAGCAAGGTATTTTTGTTGGTTTTAAATCATTTTTGATTCCGGTTGATGTAAGTCATGTTATAGTTTGTTGTACCTTTGTTGAAGGTTCTTCCCGTGCAGGTGAACCATGTTTTGTTGAATATGTTAAATTCTGTTGCTGTTTTTGCCTGCGGGCCTGTTAAATTTTGTGTTTGTTTTCTTCCCCATTTTGGGGCAAAGTAACTGAAAAAGGAAAAACTGGAATGTGAACCACTTCCAGCACATGGTGGGAGTTATGCTTCAGCAGCTGGGAAAGGTGCAGATTTGCTAGAAGTGCGAGAAATAAAAATTCAATAGAAGAAGCTGAAGGAATACTACAGGCTGATTTAGAAGGAGAGATCCCGTTTAAAGCTGACCCCTCAACAAGAGGTGACAACAAGTACCAAGAAAAGAACAGTGGTGTTCAGAACTCTATCGACAACCACAAAGAAAATAGAAATAGCTACGGAAGAAGCAATTGAAGAATGTCTGAAGGAAATTAAGCACCTGACAACATTCTATACAAGAGGCAGAAAATACGGTGCAGTGGAAGTAAGATTTGCCAATGAATAGGAGGCAGTAAATGACTCCACTGTGACACTGAAGATGGAAAACTGGGTACTTCTACCTACCTACTGTGGCAAAAGGGTCGCCAGAGTGAGAATAGATAGAGTACCACCAGAAATCAAAGAAGCGTGGCTGGTGGCAGTTGTAATGCATAAAACTGAGGAAGTCACCAAAATTTTAAAGGTGACAAGGACAAAGAAAGTAAATTGCTGGGGATACGGACTATAAATGGTCATCCAGGTTGGACAACAAGATCTAAATAAAATTGCTGAAGAAATAATACTAATGGAAGTCATAAGGCTGAGAGTGGTGGTAGAAGGCAGGCAACCAACTTGCTGTCAATGCAGCGAAAAAGGACTTATTAGAGTAAAGTGTCCCCAGAGAGAAAATAAAAATGAGAGAAGCCAACAGAAGCAAAATGCCAAAGTGTGGACCTAGAAAATGAAAAATGCACGAAAGTGGAAGAACCATTTATGGAGGTAACCAAAAGAAGAAGCAAAGAACTAGTAAACTCACCTCCGAAGAGTCCAAGAAAGAAAAAGAAGGAGGGTGAAATAGAATGTACACATTTTTCACTACATGAAGCTTCAGCAGCACCAACAATGAAGGAAAAAGAAAGGAAACCATCACAGACAACCAAATTCCACTGCAGGAACGAACAGTCAAAAGACCTGGAAGAAACAAATGGCATATGGTAACATATGCAAAAAAACACAAAAATAGAAGGGAAAATGACCAAATTTAAATTGGTGATAAGAGTTAAATTACCAATGGAACATTACCCAGAAAGTACAAAAGCCATAGTAATAGACAAAGAGGGATACAAAAAATTAAAGGAATTGTTTGAAAACAAGGTGGACCCAATAGGAGTGAGGGTAGAGTTTGACAACCTACTGCCAAATATAAATTACAATGACTTGTTGCCATATATAAAATGGTAAAGCGTAAATAAGCTTTTAAAGTGTTTTAAAGACTATTCATGCAATACTAAAAGGGGAAAAAAGAAGGAAAAATGATATAAAAACTTTGTATTGAAACAGTTAAATGGTACTGCTTGAGAGTGGGGTTCAAGCAGCCATTACATCCTCATTTGATTATTATCCAACTCTCATTCATTCATTTTATGTTTTTTGTCCCCACTGTGGTGTTCTCTCTGTCCTTGTGCCATCCCCCTCTGTATCATGGCCTATGTGCCAAATAACAAAATACAGTCAGTGAGGGACACTGTTCGGGCCAGTTCTGTAGAGACAACAAAATATGTTTTCATAATGTGGGACATAACAGCTTTGTCTTTCCTTCTTTCAAAATCGATAGGATAAATACCAGTTGAGCACTGGGGGTCGATGTAATTGGCTTACCCACTTTTCTGAAATTGCTGGCATCGTACCAAAATTTGAAATCAATGTAAGGTGGGGAGCGGGCAGAATTGCTAGCATGCCAGGTTTAAATGCTGAATGGTATTTTGTCTATCTTCATGCCCAGAGTTCAAATTCTGCTGAGGTTGGCTTTGCTTTTCATCTTTTGGGGCTTTTTAAAGTAAGTACCAGTTCTGCACTGGGGTCGACATTGTCGGCTTACTCCCCCACCCCACCAAAATGTGAAGCCAATATTAGTTCCAAAAGAACCAAATGAAAGGAAGATTGCTCTACACTTGGACAGTAAAAAGTATGGCAGGTCCCATCATATTTCAATAGCATGCAAGGTATATGGGATAATATGATCGATGCCAATTCTGGCAAACCATTTTTCTTGAACTCCTACTTTTCAGTAATTGAAACTCTGACATTGTGTTTATGAGTCAGGCTGGAATTTTTTTATGAGACATTTTATAAAGCTAACAAAATAGAAAGAATTATTACCAGGTGTTTCAGTATGTTGAGGTGGTTAACTCTTCTTATTTTATGAATTCTTTTTGTTGCAGCAGCAGAAGGGTGGTGGAGGTAGGGGAGGTGGGGGAAGATTTAGAAAGTTTATGAACGTCTGGGAGTGGAACTGACTGCTGTTAGGATTATAGGCAAAAGAAATCTAAACACCCTGTGTCCACTGCTAATAATAATCTTCATCTATAATATTATTCTGCTTCAACCCTAACCCAACTTATTAATATCTCCTCGTGTCACAGCTTTGCAATGTTTGAGTATAGCTGATCCTGTATGGTAAAATGGAGACCACCTTCCCCTGTGGGATGAAGTTAAAATAATAGAGAGAGAACACCACTGGAAAATACGAAAACTAAAAGAAGCAGCACATATGCTAGGACACAGCAACCTCCTAAGCAGACCGAGTGCAGATATGAATAGAATATGGGAATCGGTATTAAGGAAAGAGGAAAATATTAGATTTATAAGCCCTGAAATTCACTCCATAATTGCTGAAGAGCGTATGGCGTAGTGGTTAAGAGTGCAGGCTATTAACACCAAGATTCCAAGTTTGATTCCAGGCAGGGACCTGAATAATAATAATAATGATGATAATAATGATAATAACATCAGAAAATACCTTAGGAAAGAGAACCCAGGTTCAAAATTTCCCCAGGACACCTAATGAAGGCTGGAGGGTATATCAACCGAAACGTTGTGTTAACAACAAACAGGATGAGGACAAAAATCCGTCAAATGTAAATAATGTACATAATTCCTCATCTCTTAAAAATAGAACTGTATTATTCTGCTTCTTACAATATGATTGACTGTTGCCCTCAACTATGCAGTGAAACCAATAACATTATTGCTTCTAATCAAGGCACCGGGGCAACAGTTTTGAGGGGAGGGGTTAAGTTCATTAAGTCAAGTTTAGGACTATTAGACATATTTGAAATCGGAGTTTAAAGAGTCAGAGCAAACACTGCAAAACCTTATTTCCTGTGCTTTTTGTGCTAGCTTACTGCATTCACGCAAGAGATGGTTACTACTACTACTGCTGCTGGTGCTGCTGCCGCTACTACTACTACTACTACTACTGCTACTACTGCTACTACTACTACTACAAAAAAATAATCTGGTGTGGCTATTCCATGTATGCCAGGTGTGCGCTGCACATCCATTGAAAATGGCAAGTTCATTATAAATATTAACCTTGCTTATTAATTAAATTGCGAATCTTAATGGGAAACTTTTGTTATTGAAGTTTGGTGGCATTGAGTGTAAAAGCACACCTAATACAACGACCACCATACACCACAGCTCATGATTCTGCTCACTTATCATCACCATCATCATCAGTCTCTTGTGCCAAATTGTTAAGTTATGGGGACATAAACAAACCAACACCAGTTGTCAAGTGGTGGGGAGGAGAAACAGAATCACAAACACAAACACACACACACACTCGCACACATAAATATACTTGTGTGTGTGTGTGTGTGTGTGTGTGTGTGTGTGTGTGTATGTATGTATGTGTGGCATGTGTGCATGATGGGCTTTCACACATTTTCCATCAATCAAATTCAATCACAAGGCATTGGTTGGCCCAGGGTTATAATAGAATACACTTCCGTGAGTTGTCACACACTGGAACTGAACTCTATACCACATGATTGCAAAAGCAAGCTTCTTAACTACACAGCCATGCTTGCACCTTTGAATTTCTAAATGAATGGAATCCTTAACATAATGAATCAAATTTGAGCATAATGCTTTAAACAAATTTAATTAAGGAATGAAATCAATGACATTATCATGAAGATCCATAAATTCTTGCACAAAATGGAAATAGGACATTTGTAATATGTGGAATTTCAAAGGTTTCCAGCTAATGATAATTTTGGTTTAAAATTTTGGCACAAGGCCAGCAAGTTTAGGGAAGAGTTAAGTTGAGTACATCACCCCCAGTGTAAAGATTATTTGCCAACATAATAGGGTTATCCTGGTTTAGGATGAATGTTGCTGTAATTTAGCCTCAAGAGACAGCAACATTCGTCCTAAACCAGGACTGCCATGTTATGTTGGCAAATAATCTTTACTTTAGACTATTGTTGCTGAATATCTCTCGTTGAGAGATTTACAAATAGTAATTTTCTATCACCCTCAGTATTCTACTGGTACTTAGTTTATCAATCATGAAAGAATGGAAAGCAAATTCAACATTTGCAGAATTTGAACTCAGAACATAAACATTAAAGATTTGTAGGTACGTGGTACTTTGTTATGCAGACATGGTATGCTATACTATACTGACTTATGGTAACATTCAGTATATCTTGTAGCATATTGTGTTTGTACAACAAAGTACCACATACCTACAAATCTTTAATGTTTACACACCAACATAGGAATGCGTCTAACATGTAAATTGGTAAATCCAATAACTTAACACTGCTGTATGTAGTGGATATATAAGCAGTGTGTTTGGAGACAAGAATGAGTTAGATGGGTGCTGAAGAAGGGGGAAAAACCCCAAAATATGGCATACACCCACTTTTGTTTTTGATCTCATTGCTTGTTTACATCTGACATCTCGAAACGGAGCCTTGTAGCAAAAATCAGTGCTGGCTATGAGTTCTATAGAATGATAGAGTTTGATGAAACTTGGGATTTGGTTGTCACCAAATAGGGTGTAACAAAAAGTAACAGAGTTTTGGAATAGGTGTCCATCGAAGTCTCTTCAACTCTCTCTAAGTCCCTTGAAGATTTCACTCATCCTTGGAATAGAACAAAGTGTAAAAAGATGTTTAGAAAATAGAAATTTTGGGGAAATAAACCTGAAAGACTTGTAATTTCTATTATATGAAATCACAGGAATACTAAAACATACAGGAAAAAAATTTATACTTCTTTTCCCATGAAGTATAGGAATTAGAGAGTAGCTATTCCAAAATGCCACCCAAATATGGAAGGAAAGCAAAATCTCAAAACATTGAGGATTCCTTCTTGCAATATTTGACATTTATTTTTACTTCCTCACAGAAAAAAATTTCATTTTGGAAATTCCTTGTAATAACAATGTATTTACCTTAGAATTAAACACGAAATCATGTGAAAAACTAGTAAACACTTGAAATATACACCAGTGGTTAATATTCCACACCCAGAATAATCACTGGAGATGTGTTTAGAAAGTAAGGTAAAGTAAGTTCTCTGGATTTCAGCGTCTTCGAATACTGGGGCCCATTGTGCTGATTACCTGGTTTCTAAGGTGTATAATTAACTGAGATCACTCCATTCTCCCTGATTGGGCACTAGCCTATCGTAGGGTAAGACATTTACAGTTAAGTGAACTAAAACAATGTAAGATGAAGCATTTTACTTCAGGGCACAATGCACCACCTGCTCCAGGAATCGAAACCACTTTCTTGCCACACTCTAATCACTAGGCTACATACCTTTACATGGAGCTGTATACTGTTGGAGTGGGAGTGGAAAACTTCACACCCATAAAAGATGGTAGCTTTTCCATCTAACAATTCTGATGTTGCTTTATTATGAAATAATCTGATAAGAATTTATTTTCAAATCTAATAATAAATGATCTGAAACAACAATTAAGTCAAGCTGAAGTTGTATTATGAATAGAAATAGCCTAAAGTATATGCGTTTATTAAAAGCACAGTAACACAGTAAGACACCCCAAGACAAATACCGGTATCTTCGTCAGATACTCGACAAACTATGAAATATCACTTAAATAATACATTAATATAGGATTTCTTTGTTAAAATTACATTCCCCACTTGGCTTTATCGTTGTATCATTTCTCTCTAAATATTTATCCATTAACTCAATCTGCTGCTGGAATCATTTCTGTGAATTCTTTCTTTTGATTGCAGAACAATCTGTAAAAAACAACACCATCAATATTTCTGTCACATATTTATTTCATTGACATCATCAGCTTTGTACATCAATCTTCACTGACTCAACTCTACTTTCCACCTTACTGCCATCACGAATATTGATTATACTTAATATTTCACCTATTTCCAGCCTGTTGTTGTCATCGTTGTTGTTCATCTACTTTTTATTATCATTTCTTTATTATTATTATTATTATTATTATTATTATTATTATTATTATTATTATTTTAAGGTGGTGAGCTAGCAGAATCGTTAGCATGCTGGGTGAAATGCTTAGTGGGTATTTCGTCTGTCTTTACATTCTGAGTTCAAACTCCGCTGAAGTCAACTTTGCCTTTCATCTTTTCAGGTTTTATAAAATGAGTAACAATTGAGCACTGAGATCAATCGGATTGATTTAGCCTCACCTCCAAAACTGCTGACCTTGAGCCAAAATTTGAATTATTATTATTATTATTATTATTATTAATATTATTATTATTAATTTTGAAATCTGGCAGAATAATTGGCATGCTGGGCAAAATGCTTAGCAATATTTCATCTATCTTTGCTTTCTAAGTTCAAATTCCACTTAAGTTGGCTTTGTCTTAATCTTTCTGGGGTCAATAAGATAAGTAAAATTTGAGCACCGAAGTTCTTGTAATTCCCTGTGCCAAAATTTGAAACCATTACTATCATTATTATTATGCTTATGTATTTTTCAGGATTCTTGATCTGAAGTTGTGTGTTGAAACAGATATTGTTATGCTTGGGGATGGTTATATTTTGCCAATTAAATACAAGGCTGTGGGGAAATCATTAAAGCATTGAATGAAATGGTTTGCTGTATTTGTTGCAACTTGCTTCAAGTCATGGTTTTACTGTAGAAATTCAGAACAACTGCTCTGTGAGCCAGCCTAAATAAACTAGAATACTCTCAATTTCTACTGAGTATATATCAATACATAGCATTCTTTCTCTCTCCCCCTCTCTCTCTCTCTCTCTGCCCTATACAATACAATTCTTTCAATATTACCTGATCCAGCCAATCCATTTAATCTATTAATTATTCAAACTACAGTAAAATCCTAGTTTATTTATGGAAACTCATATGATTCTCATAACAGACTCATCAACCTCTCACCAACTATCTATCTGTTTGTCTGTCTCTCTGTCTGTCTGTCAGTTTGTCTCTGTTTCTCTGTCTCTGTCTGCCTGTCTGTCTCTGTTCATCTATCTATCTATATGTCCTCCTGTCTGTCTATCTATCTATCTATCTATCTATCTATCTATCTATCTATCTATCTATCTATATGTCCTCCTGTCTGTCTATCTATCTATCTATCTATCTATCTATCTATCTATCTATCTATCTATCTATCTATCTATCTATCTATCTATCTATCTATCTGTCTGTCTGCCCATCTGTCTGTCTATCCATCCATTTATTCATCCATTTATTATAATCTGTCCATCCATCCATCCATTTATCTATCTTACCTTTTCATAATCCACCTGTCTGTTTGTCTCTTCTTTCTCTCCTTCTCTCTGACTCTCTCCCTTCCCCTCTGTCTCTATCTTAATTTCTTGTTCAATCCTCATTGTTAATCTCTCTCTCTCTCTCTCCTTTACTCTTCCCCATCCTTCTCTTTACCTCACTCTATCCATCTATTTATTACTTACAAAAACAAAGAAAGCTTCCTCAGGATACACCCAACACTTCCATAAACCACTCGTACCACAAAAATCCAACTTGCCGCAATTTCCAACGGAAATTAATCAGAAGAATGCTTATAGTAAATCTAATTAAAAACATCATGGCCATATAATACCATTTCTCTGCAAACATTTTATCCAGCAAGGGCTGCTTATAATGGTTGGCAGTCGCAGATTTTACCATTATGGTCACATTCCTGAAGGCAATGTGCATTAGCTATTATCCATTAACTGCACAGAGAAAACTATTTGCAAATCACCTCCAAGTCTTCGTTGCTTTATACAAATTTACTGAAGGAAAACCTACAATACATGTAATAAGAAAAATATACAGAAAATTACTACTGGTGGTGGTGGTGGTGGTGCTGCTGCTGCTGCTGATGATGATGATCTTTTATCTTTCATCTTTTTCTTGTTCCAGTCATTAGACTGTGGCCATGCTGGGGCACCGCCATAACAAACGCAACCTAATGTTGATTGGATTTGCACACAGAGCAAATAGCACAAGAAGTTTTTGTCCTACATGTTAACATCTCTGCCACTACTACTACTACTGCTGCTACTACTGCTGCTGCTACTACTACTACTACTACTACTACTACTACTACTACTACTACTACTACTACTACTACTAATAATAATAATAATAATAATAATAATAAAAATAATAATGATAGTAATCTTTTCTACTCTAGGCACCAGGCCCGAAATTTTTGGGGAGGGGCCAGTTGATTAAATTGACCCAAGTATGCAACTGGTACTTACTTTATTGACACTGAAATGATGGAAGGCAGACTTGACCTTCATGGAATTTAAACTCGGAATGTGAAGGCAGATGAAATATCGCTAAGCATTTTGTCCGTTGTACTAACAATTCTGCCAGCTTGCTGCCTCTTTATTATTATTATCATTATAAATATTATTATCATTAATAATGAATACAACTAAAATAATAATATGTATTTTGTTCAACATCCTTGAACAACCCTCCTTATTCAAGCACCTTTTGAGCGGGGTGGGCTACTTAACCTGAAGAAAATTCTAACTGGGCCCCACCTGCAAAGTCATGCACTGTTTATCTTGATATGAGATCACCATGTTGATCACATATGGTTGTGATGCATGCACCTGGTGTACTCTTGTCAGACGGGTAGTTATGATGGGTATATTGGGCTTCGTTTATTTTACACGAGAGTCACTTTGATGGTATGCACTGCTCTCTCACTCAATATTAATAATTATAACAAAAGCACTCAGAGAGTGCAAACCTCTGCCAGGACAACACCAACATCATCTCAATGATTAACCGAAGATGATTTTTAAAATGAGAATATCTGAAATAAACTTGACTACTCTCACAAATGTGAATACTAAAAATGAACCCAACCACTCTCAAAAATTAAGTAAAAAAACAGGAAAAATAATCCAGTGTCCTTGTCTGGTACTGGATCGATCCCAAAATCTAATCAGTTCATGCCACTCACAAGGCCAAGCATCCCTAAAGGTTTCATCTGGATCCATCCAGCGATAGTTATCTTGTCCCAGGACAAACAAACAAGCACAACTGAAAAACAATACCTCTGCCTTCCCTAAGACAGAGGTAATAATAATAATAATAATAATAATAATAATAATAATAATAATAATAATAATATTAATAATAGAACTGAAAACCACAGAGCTCAAAATGGACCACCGACCATACCTCCCAAGAATCAAAATAAACGAAATAACAACACCTATTATAAACAGCATAAACCTAGCCGTCACTGAACTGATAGCCACTGAATAAAAAAAAAGTGATATCACTGAGCTAAATAACCTAATATACGCAGCAGCCACTGCAGCCACAAAAGAAGCTGGATACTCACCCAAACCCGCCCAAACAGGAGTACCACCACCCAAAAAAACCCTGTGGATAAATAACATCCAAAGCAAAATAAAAAAATTAGAAAAGACCTGTCGATTCTTAATGAAATCAGCAAACAATCAACGCTACTGAGCAACAAAAAGAGAACAAAAATATTCCGCAGATATAACATCACAGAGAAAGATTTGCCTGAAATAAAAGAAAAGCTGAAGCAAGATATCCTTGCCAAAGCACAAAGGATCCGCCGGTACAAGAAACGCCAACGCTTCTTTGAAGAAAACAAAAAGTTCAACTCCAACCCCAAAAAGTTCTACCAAGAACTGGGCAAAAATAAAATAGAAGTCACTGCAGCACCAACGGCAGAAGAATTGGAATAATTCTGGGGAGAAATATGGTCGGCGAACGAACCACCAAAAAAAAGGAGTATCAAAATAACAAACTCGGCATCTGAACAACTTTGGACCCCCATAACAACTGAAGAGGTCACCCAGGCACTGCAAAGACTAAGCAACTGGAAGGCACCTGGGCATGACAAGATCCCCAACTTCTGGTTGAAATATCTAACAGGAATGCACAAAAAGCTGGCTGAAAACTTTAACAATGTACTAGCAGAGCCAGAGACAATGCCTGAATGGCTCACGAAGGGGAAAAACCATCTTAATTCCCAAATCAAATGAAACAGAAAAAACAGAAAACTACAGAGCAATAACCTGCCTCCCTACTATGTTCAAGGCATTTACTGCAGTGATATCACAAAGGCTGAACAAGCACCTGGATGAAAACAAACTGTTCCCAGAAGAGCAGAAAGGATGCCGCAAAGGCTCATATGGCTGTAAAGATCAACTAATGATTAATAAAGCCATAACTGAAGACAGCCACAGAAAGAAGAAAGGCCTCAGTATGGCCTGGATTGACTACAAAAAGGCGTTTGATAGCATCCCCCACACATGGATCCTCAAAACACTAGCCATTAACAAAGTAGCACCAACAATCATAAAATTCATAGAGCACTCTATGAATAAATGGCAAACAGTCCTACACCTCCAAACAAAAGAGGGACTCATGAAAACCAAAGACATCCCCATTAGAAGAGGAATATTCCAGGGAGACACGCTCTCTCCACTCCTTTTCTGCTTGGCACTGTCACCTCTATCTGATATGCTAAATAGAACTGGATGCGGATATAAATGTTACGGCAAAACGATCAGCCACCTTTTATATATAGATGACCTAAAACTATACGCTGCAAATGACAAACAGCTGGAAACACTATTAAGACAGTTCATGGATTTACCAAAGAAATAGATATGAAATTTGGATTAGAAAAATGCGCCAAAGTAACCATGAAAAGAGGAAAACTAGTTAAGAGTAACAACATCACACTAGATAAAACCAATGAAATAAAAGAATTAGACCAAAGCCAAACTTACAAATACTTAGGAATCCATGAACTAGATAAGACACAACACACACAAATGAAAGAGAAAATAAAAAAAGAATATTATAGACGAGTTAGATCAATACTAAACACAGAGCTCAATGCTAAAAACAAGATAATAGGTATCAACACTTTAGCTGTCCCAGTTATAAGTTACAGCTACAATATCCTTAACTGGACACGAAATGAACTGACCAAAATAGATAGGAAAACAAGAAAAATAATGACAGGATCTAGGATGCATCACCCAAAATCTGACATAGAAAGACTATATATACAACGTATAGAAGGTGGTAGAGGCCTTATACAGCTGGAAAACTACTATAAAATAACCACCATAGGACTGCAAAAATATTTACTTCAGAAGGAAGGAAAACTGATCCAGATAGCGGCAAAACACGAGCAAAACAAAAAACTGTTCTCAGTATTTAAGGAAGCTGACAAATACAAACAAGAAATCATACCACCTAATAAACATGAAGAAGAAGATGAAGAAACAACAAAAGCTATAAAACAAATGAAATCCAAACTAAAAATAGAACAGCAACGAACCATGATAAAATGATGGCAAGAAAAGCCCCTTCATGGTAAATACTGCACTAAACTAAACGCAAAAGAAATAGACAAAGAAAAATCCCAGCAATGGTTGAGAAGCTCAGGACTCACAGCAGAAACAGAGGGATTTTTAATTGCAGCACAAGACCAAAGCCTCCCCACCAGAAATTACCAAAAACATGTAATGAAAAGAAATATTACAAGTAACTGCAGAATATGTGGAGATGGACAAGAAACAATAAATCATATTATCTCTAGCTGCCCAGTCCTGGCTAAGAAGGAATATATTCACAGACATGACAGAGTTGGAACCTACATACATTGGAAGCTATGCCAACATTATGGAATAACAACAGAAAAAAGATGGTATAGGCACACACCAGAAAAGGTCACAGAAAACGAGAAAGCAACCATACTCTGGGATATGCCGATACACACAGATAGAGAAATTAAGGCCAACAGACCAGATATAGTTGTCAGAGATCATGAAGAAAAAAATGCTTTCTAATTGATGTATCAATACCGGCTGATGACAACGTGTCTCTAAAAGAAATGGAGAGACTCTCAAAATACAAAGACCTGGAAATAGAGGTAACTAGAATGTGGAATCTGAAAACAGAAACAATTCCTATCATAGTAGGTGCATGAGGCATGATAAAAAAATATTCAGACAAATACATAACAAAAACACCAGGACTTACAAACACATATAACATACAGAAAATTGCACTACTAGGCACTGCACACATCCTACGCAGAACACTTTCCATACAATAACCATCAGAGCATCACAACAAATCACAGCACATACCCAAGGCACACAGAGCTGTGCTCGGTAGTGAAGTGAAAGCATGCTATAAAAATAAAACTACTGAATAATAATAATAATAATAATAGCCAATCCTGGCTAAGAAGGAATATATTCACAGACACAACAGAGTTGGGACCTATACACACTGGAAACTATGCCAACATTATGGAATAACAACAGAAAAAAGATGGTATAGGCACACACCAGAAAAGGTCACAGAAAACGAGAAAGCAACCATACTCTGGGATATGCCGATACACACAGATAGAGAAATTAAGGCCAACAGACCAGATATAGTTGTCAGAGATCATGAAGAAAAAAAAATGTTTTCTAATTGATGTATCAATACCACTGGATGGCAACGTGTCTCTAAAAGAAATGGAGAAACTTTCAAAATACAAAGACCTGGAAATAGAGGTAACTAGAATGTGGAATCTAAAAACAGAAACAATTCCTATCATAGTAGGTGCATTAGGCATGATAAAAAAATATTCAGACAAATACATAACAAAAACACCAGGACTTACAAACACATATAACATACAGAAAATTACTCTACTAGGCACTGCACACATCCTACGTAGAACACTCTCCATACAATAACCATCAGAGCATCACAACAAATCACAGCACATACCCAAGGCACAGAGAGCTGTGCTCAGTAGTGAAGTGAAAGCACACTATAAAAAATATACTACTGAATAATAATAATAATAATAATAATAATAATAATAATAATAATATTGATAATAAAAAAAGGCAATGGTGAGGAGAGACTAATTCATTGACAGTACCATCAGTTATTAATCAACTGCATTTTTTATACCAGATAAAGAGCCATGCATAGCCACTCATATGCACTGCACCCCACTATGTTGGATACAGAGCATTCAGACAGGTGTATACTGGATATGTATGTTACAATGCTATCACCAAGCACAAGCTGAAACTTCATGCGTAGAAGTTACGACGGAAGAAGGGGAAAAAGATAATCGAATCAACCCCAGTGTTGTACCAGCAAACAAAATGGTGTATATATGTGTCTGTGTGCATATGCATGTGTGTCTGTGTGAATGTGCATATATATATATATATATATATAAACACACACATATGCATATACATCTGTAATATATATGCATATATGTGTATATATCTATATATATGTATATGCATTTACATATATATATACATATATATTTGTGTATGTATATATGTATATATGCATAAATAAATATAAGTATGTACATATGTGTACATTCATGTGTGTGTGTGTATATATATATATATATATAATATATATATATATATATAAGATACATAAATATTGGTATATTTGTCTGTGTGTGTGTAAGCATTTATGATTATGTATTAGCCAAACTCTCGTGGCATTGAAGGTTTACCAATGACTGTTAGGCATGGGATTGTAAATTCTAAGCTGTATAGAATTTGCAGGCGAGAATTGGATTCCTTCTTTTCTATTGGTTTGCTATTCATATTCTCTGAGACTCCCATTTGGAACAGTGTCACTCCAAGATTTCTTTTATGCATTCTATCACACCTAATGTATTTCTGCAGTTATAGAGTGGATAGTGAGAAAGAAAGGAATACATGTCTATGAGTGCGTATATCTATGTGTGCACGTATATTTATATATATGTATATATATAAGTGAGTGTATGTATGTGTGTATATATATATACACACACACACAAATGTTCATACATATATATATATATATATATATATATACATGTACATACATATATCTATATATATGTAACGTGTATAAATGCATGTCTATATGTGTATATATATATGCATATATATCCATATGTATATACATATATATGTACATGTGTGTGTATGTATATACATACATATATATGTACACACACACAAATATATATTCATACATACATACATATATATATATGATTCTCTGTGTGCAGATGCCTTTATATTTTTGTGTGTCTATTCGAAGTAGGTGAGCCATGTTGTATTGTAATTTAGTATATTATGTGGTTTTCTGTAGTGAGCAACTGACGCACCTGTCACCCTTATAAAATGCTAACAGACACAAACATACAACTACATACACACACACACACACACACACACACACACACACATACATCCACATATTTCATTCATTCTTATACTTTTCAGTTATTTCAGAAATTGGTCCACGACCATGCTGGGTCACTGACCTGAAGCATTTAGTAGAGAAAATCAGCCCAGTATTTTCAGTCCGTCACTTGTATCAGTGTCATTTTATCGAGCCTCTAAGTTATGTAGGCCACAAAAAAAAACAAACAAACTAACAACAACACCAATGTGAGTTGAACACAAAATACATAAATATTTACATATCACCCTTTTTCTCTCTCTCTTGTTCTTGTTCACTGTCTCTCTTCCCAATCACTCTGTACATATACATACATAAATATATATATATATATATATATAAGGCAACAAAGTGTACGTACGCAACTATATATATATATATAAAAAATACAAAATGGGACAAGAACGCAAAACATTCAAATAGTCGATACAAGAAACATGGATGGGTCATTCGAAGCCTCTAATCTTCAGTCAAGAACCGGATCATCCTCGCAATTTTGACTGATTAATCTTGAGATTGCTCCAATCTGGCCAGCCTAAAGGAAAAACTAAGCTATGAGCATTAGATTCCTTGAAAAAAGGATCGAATGTATACGAAACAAGGACAGAAAAACGGACGATATTACATGAATATAAATACAAAAAAAACGAAAAATAATACGAATATAAATGCAAAAATACAATAATATATATATATATATATTCATATATATGTATATATATAGTTATATATAGATGTCTTATTGTTTGCAAGACATCAATATATACATGTATATATACATATACACATGTATGTATATATATATATATATATATATATATATATGTATGTATGTATGTATGTATGTATGTATGTATGTATAACCCTAGTATTGATTGAATCAGTCTTTTACTGAACCACTAAGTTACAGGGATAGAAATACCAACACCAGTTCTCAAACATTGGTGGGGAACAAATACAAACATGTATTTATAAAAGTACACACACACACACATATATATATATATATATATATATATATATATATATGTATATGTATATATGTATATATATATATATATATTAGGCCTCCTGGCTTCTTCTCTAGGCCATATCGTCTCTCCTATTCCCTCTTCCTTTTGTTTAGTTTTGGGACACTTTTGTATACACTCTGATGAAGCTCCATGTACTAGTTCAAATATCCTATGAATATGAAGAATGTTATTTTCTCAATTCTTTCGTAGGCACTGACTGACATTGGAAGCAGAAAAGGCCTTGAGAATTGTTAAGTCACATAAATGTTATGTCATGTGTTGTATCAAAAAGTAATCTACAGATGTGATGCAATTGATTTGGCTGTTGATCTAAAGTTTTCTTCGTTTTCTGATTATATATATACATATATATACACACATATATATATATATATACACACACACACACACACACACACACACACACACACACATATATATATATATATAGAACCTCATCCGACGACAGGCACCCATGCCAACCCCCTTTGCCTGCGAAGACATGTTGGGGCAAGCGAAAGCGAAATCGAATTGAACCAGCCAGGATCCCTGGTCTGGTGGTACGTAAAAAGCACTATCCGACTCGTGGCCGATGCCAGCGCCGCCTCCACTGGCTTCCGTGCCGGCAGCACGTAAAATACACCAATCCGACCGTACGACAGGCACCCATGCCAATCCCCTTTGCTTGTGAAGACATGTTGGGGCAAGCGAAATCAAAATCGAATTGAACCAGCCAGGATCCCTGGTCTGGTGGTACATAAAAAGCACTATCCGACTCGTGGCTGATGCCAGCACCGCCTCGACTGGCTTCCGTGCCGGTGGCACATAAAATACACCAATCTGACCGTGGCCATTGCCAGCCTCGCCTGACACCTGTGCAGGTGGCACGTAAAAAGCACCCACTACACTCACGGAGTGGTTGGCGTTAGGAAGGGCATCCAGCTGTAGAAACATTGCCAGATAAGACTGGAGCCTGGTGCAGCCTTCTGGCTTCCCAGATCCCCGGTCGAATCGTCCAACCCATGCTAGCATGGAGAACGGACGTTAAACGATGATGATGATGATGATGATTAGTCAGCAGATTTGTTCCGTACACTCAACATGCAATAATATGAAAATATAATGGGTTATCTTTTCCTATCCCTGATGAGATTCAACTTTAAAATGTTCTTAATTATATTATATAATTTCTAAAGTCTAGAATCGAAACAGTTTTCAGAGATGATGTCCAATTATATAATTAGTAAATAATTATTTCTATTTTCTTATTTTTCTGAACTGATATCCCATAGTGGGTTACCATCATAACCCTTATCTTACTTTGTACTATATATATATACACACACATATATACAACAGGCTTCTTTGAGTTTCCATCTACCAAATCCACTCACAAGTCTCTGGTGGCCTGGAGCTATATTAGAAGACACTTGCCTAAGGTGCCATGCAGTAGGACTGAACCCATGCCGATCAAATCTTCACAGAAGGTATTGGTTGATCCAAGGCTATAGCAGGAGATGTTTACTCAATGGGTAACGCTGGAAAAACTGAACATGAAAATTGCGGTTGTGAAGCAAACTTTATAACCGCGCAAACTTACGATATTACAGAGTAAAAGTAAATTGATAAAAATGAATATGAAAAAATAAATACATTTCTAATGTTGAATATATTTATGCATATTAGACTCCAGATATATATGTATATACACATGAGCAGATATATATTATGCATGTGGAGTCATATATATCATATGCTAGCATGGAAAGTGGACGCTAAACGATGATGATGATGATGATGATGAATATATATGCATTTCAATATCATATATATATATATATATGTATGTATATATATCTCTTTATATATATATGTATATATATCTATGTATATATATATTTATGTATATATATATATATGCAAACATTCATACATTTATACTTATGGTTACATGAACAAACATGTTTATATATGTGTGTGTGTATATATACATATATATATATACACTATATATTATATAAATATATATATATACACTATGTATATATATATATATGTATATATATATATATATATATATATATATATATATACATGTATATATGTATATATATGTATATGTGTGTATATGTATATATGTATATATATATATATATACATGTATATGTACATATATATATATAGATAGATATATATATAGAGATATATACACACACACATATATATATATATATGTATATGCATGTGTGTATGAAGGTATATACAAACCTGTGTACACAGATGCATTCAAAGGTAGGCACTCACACGCAAACTAGCAAAATTATGCAAGAACATCTAATCACATCCAAACAGAATCGCAGCTCAACGAGGTGGAGATATTCCAATCCCAATATTAACCAAGAGGCATCAACGTTTTTATTGTTATTTTACCGTTTTTTCCTGGAGAAGAAAATAACACACATTCTACAAGATGTCTATAGAAAATTCCGGAATATGATTAAAAAAATAAATCTAAGCCTACCGAGGGTGTGAATATTAAACACATCGATAAAAATGCATTCTTTGTGAATATCCTGCATTGACAAACAGCTATAACGTCTTAGTCAATAATAACAATGATAGCAATAATAATAGTTGATGCTATACAGTACCTTATATCTAATATATATATATATATATATATATATACACACACACACATATATATATATATATATATATATATATGCACACACGCACATATATATATATATATACACACACATATACATGTATATATATATATATACGAGTGTGTATTTTATTGATATATACTTACATACAGACAGTAAAATACAGAAGAAATAGGACTGCTATGGACCATTGATAAGCAGTTTCCAAAACCAGTACCCAAGATACACTTTTAGATTCATACCTATTATTATCGAAGCAACAGGATGCTTACCAAATTATCTGGAGGAAAGAATGGCTGACGTTGGGTTCTTGACGAGAGAATGCAGATCCTTAATTCATACATTACAAATGATCACAATATCTGGGACTATAAAAATCTGCGAGACCTTCTTAAGCATTAAAGGATGATGAACAACAGAGGATGCTTTCTTTCACAACCTCGCTATCAAGCCAGAAGACTCTCTCTTTACTCTTTTACTCTTTTACTTGTTTCAGTCATTTGACTGCAGCCATGCTGGAGCACCGCCTTTAATCGAGCAACTCAACCCTGGGACTTATTCTTTTGTAAGCCCAGTACTTATTCTATTGGTCTCCTTTGCCAAACAGCTAAGTAACAGGGACATAAACACACCAGCATCAGTTGTCAAGCAATGCTAGGGGGACAAACATACATGCACATACATATATATACATATATACGACGGGCTTCTTTCAGTTTCCGTCTACCAAATCCACTCTCAAGACTTTGGTCGGCCCGAGGCTATAGTAGAAGACACTTGCCCAAGGTGCCATGCAGTGGGACTGGACCCGGAACAATGTGGTTGGTAAACAAGCTACTTACCACACAGCCACTCCTGCGCCTACGCAGTTTATTCTAAATAAAAAGAGAAAGAGTGCATGCACACATGCATGCATGCATACACACATACATACATACATGCATACATACATACAAACAAACAAACAACAAAAAGGAATGCTGGTGGAATGTCCCAGTGAAGACCTCAAAGTGTAAGCACAAGAGACCTGACATAATGATTTGGGATAGAGAGGAGAAACTGTGTACAGTTGTGGAAAGTAGCTACCCAGTGGATGTTAACATAAAGCTGAAGATCAGTGAAAATGAGAACACCTATGCCGGACTATTGAAAAATTTGCAGTTAGTCTGTCCAGATTACAAGTTCAGGTTTATACTTGTAGTTTTAGTGGCTCCGTGAGATATGTCACACACTGCCTAAGTATCAATCTTGAAAAATTAGGTTTCTCAAAACCAGAAAGAAGAAAGCTAATTTGAAGACTACAGATGCAATCCATCACTGGAACTGTAAAAAACTGTAAAACTTTCCAGAAGATTATCATTTAAATATATATGACTGGCCTGGTGCAGCCTTCGGGCTCCCCAGACCCCAGTTGAACCGTCGAACCCATGCTAGCATGGAAAGCGGATGTTAAATGATGATGATGATGATGATGAGCATGTCTAGATATGCAACTATATGCGTGACAGTGCTCCAGCTTGGCTGCAGTCAAATGACTGAAACAAGTAAAAGAATAAAAGAACTATACTGTTCTCTATCAGATTACTATGTGGTCTGCTATCCTGGTCTGCTAGAGGAGCTTTCTGTGGTAGCTACATAATTCTGTGAATCTATATGTTACACTACAAATTTGTATATAACTTGAGCTCAATGACTGCAACTATTAAAAGAATGAAAGAATAAAAGAATATTACATAAACATTGTGTTTTGATTAACATGGTGGATAAATGATAGCAATAAGAACATTATAGAAGATAATTCCTTCTCATCAAAAAGGAAACATTTATCTTCAACAATGATTATGAATAATGCTGAACATTTTTATACACACAATGTACAATTTATAGTCTGTATATGTATTAAGTGTGTGTGGATTAAGAAATTACGGATGAGCTGAGAGAGTTCATATAAATGTAGGACATAACAATTGATTATAACAAGAGTAATCTCTTAGAGAAAAAGAAATTGTGGGATAAGAAGTAGGTTAATAAATACAGTTTTGATAAGATATTTGGTCACAACTATAAATATCCTAACAGTGATGAGCTCTAAGATTTCCATAAGCTCAGTAAACAGTTCTAGAATATTTCATAAGAGCTTTACACATGAAAATTAATTGTCTTTTAGTCTTGCAATGTCTATCAAAGACTAACATCAAATATGATTGGCTGGAAAAATGTTAGTAGCCACTATAATAAAGTCCAGGGCCTTAATCATAAGTAATTGCAATTAAGTCAATATTGCTAAATATAGTAATATTTTTCATTAACAGTTTTGCATTTTAAACTTAACCATTCCAAGTTAGAATTCAAGGAATGCAATCTGCTACAGAATGAAACATTTCCTTCCCTTCTTAATCTATGTTATTGTGAATTCTCCTAAATCTTTAGATGCTGTTTCAGCAAACAGCTCAGTTCTTTGTGAAGGACCATTTTGGCTGTGGAGTAAAGATTATATGCCAACATAACATGGAAGTCCTGGCTTAGGACTAATGTTGCTGTAATTTAGCTCCAGGAGACATCGTCTCCAGCTGGCTATATGACACAATCTGTGTATCGCGATTTCTGGGTTATTTCTCTTCATCAGCACAGAATAATTATTTGTCCTAAACTGCCATGTTATGTTGGTAAATAATCTTTACTCCAAAGTACTTTTGCTGTATATCTCTCATTGTGAGATTTACAATTAGTAATTTTCAAACCTTTTGGCTGTGTTGTTAAAAAGTCCACTCAGCAACTACAAAATGCATGCATTTTGTTTGAATCTTATTCCTATGACACATAGATATTCCTGTCATAGCCTTTGGTTCAGCAATTACCTTGAAAGAGAAATTTGACCAATGGAAACTATGCAGATGCTCATCAGAGGGATCATTTCAGTGGTTGCATTATTTTATGAACCTTTATATCATTTACAGTTTTTCATTATGCTTGATCAAATATTTTTATTAATAAACTGATTTTTATTAATAAACCTTATCTTGACAGAAGGTGCAAATAATTGAGCTGCCTCAGCCTTCTACTCATGTCTATCTTGTGTCAGTCTGCACAGTTGCAGAAAACCTTGAGCACTAACTTCTTTGATATTTTCGCTGAATCTGGTTTTCAGTTTTCCTCTTGTTCTTTTGCCAAATGCTGGACCTGTCAGCAGAGTTAAGCATAAAGCTATTTTAACTGTCATGAGGCACTTTTGTTATTTAGATCTATATTTACGTACTTTTTTTCCTCTAAAACGACAGATGTTTTCTCAAAACATCTCCAAAAGCCATTCAGTCATGAAGAGGACCATCCATTAGAAATATAGCTAATATAATTCACCCTAAATTATTTTATCAAATAAGCCCATTAAAAAAATCTAGTTAAAAAAACCTTACACACACACAATAGAAACTTAATGAACAAGTAAATAAGTAAACACCCACCACTAACAACAACAACCTCTACAACAACTCCCCATCACACAAGCAACAACTTAATAACACTGCCAGACTTACAGTTGCAAGAACTACTAAAACACTTCATCTCAGAAATAACAGATACAATCAGTGAAAAACATAAGAAAGATAAACTATGAACAATCTCAAGGACTAGAAATACACACCTACACAGATATGTTCACACTACAAATATCAAGTCTGAAGGGGGTTGCCTGAAGATTGCTGTTGCATGAAACTCAGAGAAAAGCTATAGGAGAATTTGTTTTAGAGTTTGAAATTGCACCTGCATTTGAAAAACATGTAGTTGTTTTTAATAGATTTATTAATTTATATACATACCAAGCTAGTTTCAACAATTTTTTGTTTATCAATGGTACAAATATATATAAGACAAGAGGTTTTAACAGAGTTTAAAATTATAGACATGTTTAAACAATCAAATATTCAAATGTTCACTTAAATTTCAATGAGTTTCACAGAGATAAATAATATTCAGCAAAGATTATAACAAATCTACATTTATTGAAAGTTTGGTCATACTGGACAAGAAAGTGAAAAAACAAAAAACAAAAGGGAAGAAAGTAAGAAAAATGGTTTTTCTACAATTTCTGTCAAGGTGCATGTAGTTCTTTTTTCCTTTGTGAACATGGTGTTTATATATATATATATAATATATATATATATATATATTATATATATATATATATATATATATATATATATATATATAAACATATATATATATGTATGTGTGTGTATATATATATATATATATAATATATTATATATATATATATATATATATATCATCATCATTGTTGTTGTTTAACATCCGCTTTCTATGCTGGCATGGGTTGGACGATTTGACTGAGGACTTGCAAGCCAGAAAGCTGTACCGGGTTCCAATCTGATCTGGCAAGGTTTCTACAGCTGGATGCCCTTTCTAATGCCAACCACTCTGAGAGTGCAGTGGGTGCTTTGTACATGCCACCAACATGAGGGCCAGTCAGGTGGTATTGGCATCAACCACAATTGAATGGTGCTTTTTACATGCTGACACCATGTGAGCCAGTCAAGTGGCACTGGCAAAGACCATACTCGAATTGTACTTTTTACATGCTACTGGCACGGCAGCCATATGATTTTGATTTTGATTTTTCCAGTTTCAGCTTATGAGCTGTGGCCATGCTGGGGCACCGCCATATATATATATATACACACACATTTATATACATATATATGTACATATTATGTATATATGTATATATTCATACACACATAGCAATATGATTTTATCATATGGATTCATAAGAATCAAGCACATCAATTTATATTATATTATATATATATGAAATATGCAAGTATACATACACACACACACTCAAACATATTTAATACACACTAACTTCCTAGCACTCTGCTATATCCAGACACATTTTGAAAATATACATATGTTGTGTACCCATGCCATCTGATTTATTATTATCTCTATTCCAAGTCAAAGATCATGTTTCTCTTATTTATGATATTCTATAATGAGAATGCCATATCAATTATCCTTTTAATACTTTGTGCTTTCATGAAATAAGGTCTCCATCACATGTGATAAAATTTTTGAATTTTGAAAATTGGAAAAAAATGTTACATTTTGATTAATTTTGCAGTTTATCAACAATTACTGATTTATTTCTGGCAGAAGATTCTAGAAAGATGACACCAAATTGGTCTAAGATACTGTATGCATGTGTGTGTATGTATGTGTGTATACATTCATACATGTGTGCATCTGCATGTGTATGTATGAATGTATAAACACATACATACACATACAGACACACACATGTATGTATATATATATATATGTATATATAAAATCAACTAAATATTATTCTCTCTCTACTTTAATGTATTGAAATCTCAAGCACCATTGCACATAATATATAGTTCATATATATATCATATTTAATTGTATTATATATACATACATTTAAAAGTGTCTGATTCTTTAGGTAGAGTTGCCTCGTGTGTATACAACATACAGATTTTGAATATACACATACGCTGTTATCATATGTTGCTACAGTTTTATTTATTTACATTGCTATTCTAAAATGTTGGGAGATCATTTTTCTTTCATTAACTATTTTCTGAAATAGAACACCGTATGAAATATAATTTCAACACCCAGTATATTCATGAAATCGTATCTCCCTCAGTGTGTTGAAAATTTTTTAATTTCATAAATTGAATGCTTTTGCAGTCTATCTACAATTACCAGTTTATTTATTTTCTGCTGCAGAATTGAAAAAGATGAAACCAAAGCAGTCCATATTATTTAACGCATTTCTTGTCATAAAGAATATAAGTTTAAGTGTGTATGTATGTGTGTATAAGAGTATTTGTGTGTGTAATTTACAAGATGAATATCATAAACAAAGGACTCTCTCTACAGCTGTGGTTCTCAACCGAGGTCCATATAACCCATAATGGTCCATATATGATTTAGTTGTTAAAAACTTTGTGCAAAAATCAGTTATACGTCTATCATACACAAAATATTTCAAAATTTTTTTTAATACAATTCCTTAATTATAAAAATATAAAGGAATTTTTTAAAAACTTCAAATGTTTATTGGGATCCAGTAAAGTAAAATAGGAATCCAGGGAATCCTCAGGTAAGAAATGGTTTAGAACCACTGCTTGAAATAGCAATCAAATCTCGAATGTTACTTCGAAGCATAGACTAGAAAGAACTCATTAATTATGTGGCTGTGATTAGACTGCAACTGAGACAAGAATGGAATGTTGTAGCACAATTGTTCATAGGTCTGCATAATAAAGACTGGCCAGTGGTGGGGACATACTAAACATCGGCTGCAACAAATGCTAAACCACTAATTAAGTGTGTGATATGAAGAAACATACAGTTCTATATTTAAGAAATGAGGAATTATTTACATTATTTACATTATTTACATTTGATGGATATTTGTCCTCATCTTGTTTGTTGTTAACATTTTTCAGCTGATATACCTTCCAGCCTTCATCAGGAGTCTTGGGGAAATTTCAAACCTAAGGTATTTTTCGATATTATCATTATTATTATTATTATTATTATTATTATTATTATTATTATTATTATTATTATTATTATTATTCCAAGTTCGATTCTAGGTAGTGACCCGAATAATAACATAAAAAATATCTTAGGAATGAGAATCCAGGTTCGAAATTTCCCCAAGACAGTCCATGGGCATATGGCGTAGTGGTTAAAAGTGCAGGCTATTAACCTGAAGATTCTGAGTTCGATTCCAGGCAGTAACCTGGATAATAATGATAATAATAATAATAATAATAATAATAAGGATAATAATAATGATAATAATAATGATAATAATAATGATAATAATAATGATACTAATAATGATAATGATAATAATAACAACAACAACATCGAAAAATACATTAGGAATGAGTACCCAGTTTCAAAATTTTTCCAAGACACCTGATGAAGGCTGGAGAGAGGGCAGATATCCATCAAATGTAAATAATGTAAATAATGTACAAGAAGAAACATGTAAATAACACCATATCTAACTGGGCCTTTTTGTGGGCAGGGCATCTATAGCCATGTTTCTCCCTATACATATATACTTATATCCATGCATACATGTTTGAAATACTGACTTTTAGGGGACAGAATATTGCTGGTAAAGAATTTGATTAACAAACTGAAAGGACATAACGTGTGTTTGCAGATACAAGATATCGTTCCAAAATTGATAGTTGTTATTGGGAAAGATAATTAAAATAATGTAAAGCTCTAGAGGGAAAAAGCAATAATACTATAAAAATAATATATGTATTCTGTCCGATAATGTGAGATATTGATCAGTTATTGATTAGAATAATTTAAGAATTTATTTGGCACAATGATTGATTGTCTTAGTGTAATTAGTTAACATGCTGAATGTAAAGCATGAAGAGGCTTACTGACACAATTGCAGATAACTGGATTACATGTAAGAGCTGAATGTTGCTGATACACTTGCTATTTGAGCCTATGTCCACCATAACCTGAATGCCTTTAATTTTAAAATGAAGCCATTCTGAAATGTAAGTTCAGTTTATGCTACAGCCAACCCATTTCACTTATTTCTCATTTTTGTTGTTTATTCTCATAGTTAAAAGTTGGAGGGAGATGGACTCTACCAAGTTAACTGCCTGATGAGAGATAGAGTTCTCGAAATAGATCATCAGGTGACAGAATACTTGCTTGAGGTATCATTACGTATATTTCCTTTCTATAGTCTATCAGGTATAAGCTCTCTCTGTTTATAGTTTTTCTGTAGAGATATAATATCAAAGCCTTAAATAATTTATAATTTACATGAACCTTGTTGAGCACTTTTTTGAATAACAGCTCACTAAGATTAATTGATAGGCACCATAAAGTAAATACGTCTCTGTTATTGCATACGTATGGTCTTGGAGTGACAGTTCTAGGCTATACATGGATAGATAAATAAATAGACAGATAGATAGTCAGACAGATGGACTGATTGATCGAAAGACAGACAGACTAACAGATAGATTGATAGATAGATAGATGAACAGACAGATAGATAGATGAACAGAGAGATAGACAGATAGACGGACACACAGACAGCTAGAGAGATATAGATGTAAATTAAGAACATTGACATTCTAGTTGCTGCAATTGTACCACATCTGTGCATTTATAAACAGTCAAGCCTTTAAGATGATAAAATAAAGTAGCAGTCAAGTACCAGTTCAATGCTATTGATTCATGCCCCTCCCTTCAAAAGTACTGGCCTTGTTCCTAATTTAGAAACAATTATATAACAATCACACTGAATGTTGATTTGATTCTTACATGAACTTTAAGATTTAGTTTTGACAAGAATTGTAGCATGACAGTCTATAACTGTCGATAAAAAAGATTGTTTTTCTTTAAAGAAATCACGCAATGACGTCCATCTTAAACTGTTTGCAATGATTTCCGCTCAAAGAAAATCTTATATCTTTGTCTCCTTCCATGCACATTGAGATCAAAGAAAAATTGAAGTCAGCAATCTTATTTTCTAATTTACATCCGTCTGCTTTCTTTGAACAGAATAGATTAAACGGGTCTGTAAATATTGGCAAATATATTGGAATTACTATGAACCACTATATCAATCTAAAATTTATTTCATATCAGGTTAGAAATTAAATAAAAAATATTCTCAGCAAAAATGGAAAGAAACTGAAAAAGAACAGAAAGAAATTTATTCCAGTTGGGGAGGAAAAAAATGGCAAAACAATGAAAGATAGGAAAGATAAAAAAGAAAAAAAAAACGAAACAAAATATGTCAAAATGCAAGAAGCAGAATTAGAAGTAAGTGGATGCCATGGAAGATTCCGGAACAGGCAGATAGATCAATTGTCATGTCAACATATTTTAGTGCCTCGTTGCTTTATCCTCAAAAGGAGAGGAAACCGAAAGATAAGGATGTTAAAAAATGCATGCTGTTGCAATTTCTTAGAATATTTTATCCTGCTATGAGCAAAAGAATAGAAATCTCTTCCAGTAAAACTCTAAAAATTATGGATGGTGGTTTCTTTTCATAAAATCTGTCATTCAACAGTCACTTTCTTCTTTTGTATGATGCAAGATAAATCATAACATTATAATCAATAGAAATGAATAGAAATAAGGGGAAAAAAATATAAGGGAATGAAAAAAAAAGAAAAATTTGATGAAACCGATGTTGTTGTAGAAATTGTTGTATGAGATCTTGCTTTGTCGTTTCTCACAGTTTAAACATAACAAATATTGATAGAAAGGGGAAAAAAAAACGTTCCTTCTGCAGTAGAGTGTCATCTAAGCTTCCAGGTACTTTGTTTAAGTAGATATTTAGGAAGGCCCTTCCATTGTACAGTAGTGATGCTACACGCATCACCATAAATACGTTTACTTAGGGGAGTGAGGTACATGTATGCATATACAAACACACACATGCATAATTGTTCTTTTCGGACAAATAACCTCAACTTGAGAGAAATAAATAGAAAGCAGAATATTAATAGCTGTCTGAGAATGGCTTAATGATGAAGCTCCAGCTTGTCTTCAGTCAATGGGCTATGAGAGCTATAAAACACACACACATATAATTAGAAAGTGGAGAAAACCACAGATTGTTATCTATGTGTATGCTATGCCTGCGCATCAAAACTCAAGAATAATATGGGTAATGGATACTGATAGTATATACAGATATTTTATCCCTTAGTCGGTTACTACAACCACTAATTCCGTTTACACCATATATATATATATATATATTGTTGTGGTTGGCGTTAGGAAAGGCATCAGGCTGTAGAAACTCTGCCAGATCAAGATTGGAGCCTGGTGCAGCCATCTGGTTCACCAGCCCTCAGTCAAATCATCCAACCCATGCTAGTACGGAAAGCGGATGTTAAACGATGATGATATATGCCAGATCATATTATATATTATATATATATAGATATATGTACATATATATAAATGGTAAAAATATAATACATATTCACCATATCTCCATCCTCCTTCTCCTCATCATCTATATTTATATATACAGAAATAGATTCACACATATACATACACACACTCACACACACACATATATATATAAATATATTTACACACATGCCAACATATATATGTAAATGAATATACTGATGTGTGTGTGTGTGTGTGTGTGAGTTGCCTGTTTTTCGTATATATGAAATCTCATCTAGCAAAATAAGAACTGATTTCAAATTCCTGGGAAGCCCTAATGTTGTGATTGCAATGGTTGTCTCCCTATTATTAGTGGACAGAGTCATAGGAGAGTCAGGTGAAAGCAAACGAGGAGTAGTATGAGGATGTATAAGTAGAATACGAAGCCAGAATTCGAGGTGAGGAATATGTTGTAGCTAAAACAGGCATTATGATTTAGACAGGCATAATGTCTTGGTTTTGAATGGAGAAATGGAAGCTTATGATATTTATGGCTTTCTCAATGCCATTTATTATCAATGTAAGCAAAGATATTCTCAACCAAGTTTCTAGAACTGAAGGTTTACCATATTAGTTGCAAAAATTTACTGCCAAAATATGTAAACATGTGAATTCAAACATAGAAAAGTTTCTAAGTAGACCATACAGCTGGGTGAGTTAGTAATGTTAGTTAACTATTAGAAGGTTTTAACGAATGTATTCTGTTAGCAATGTAGTGATATATCTTCCGTTAGCTTATTTAAACCAATCTTTTGTGTTTATTTGTAGTAATGCCTTTAATATACAGAGTGTCCATAAATTACATTTACAACTTGAAAAATTCTGGAAAAAAGGGAAAAAACAAAAACAATAAGGATAATTGAGCAGTGTTTATTGAAAATCAGTGACAAATAAATTGGTCTGAATTTCTGGCACATGGCCAGCAATTTCATGGGTCAGGTTTAAGTGAATTACATCGACCCCCCCAGTGTTCAGCACCCCAAAAGTATGAAACATAAAGTTAGCCTTGGCAGAATTTGAACTCGGAACATAAAGACAAACAAACTACTCTAAAGCATTTTGCTCGGCATGTTAATGATTCTGCCAGCACGTCACCTTAGAGACAAATAAATGAAAACTTTATTAATATTTATTTCACGTGCAGTGGTGTTGATTGATATATCTCCATTGTAAAGATAAATTGTGAACATGCTGTATGTGTGTGTGTGTGTGTGTGTATAATATACACATATATTGTCCAAATGCAGTGATGTGGAGCCTTTTTCCATGTTTGAAGTCATTATTGAGTTGTGTGTTTCTAATAAGGTTATATTAATGGAAAACACGAACCCCGAAATATATAGAATGGTGTAATTAATATGTTAATTGTAATAATCTAATCAAAGTTAGAGAGAAAACTGTAAACTAATCTCTTAATGGCATATATAAGTGTACACACACACACACACACACATGCACGTATATGTATGTATGTGTATATACATACCAATATATGTATGCACGTATGTATATGAATATATATGTATACATATATGTATGAATGTGTGTGTATGTATGTGTATATATATATATGAAATTTCCTGTCACAGATGACAAATGAGGTTGGTTTCTGCAATTTCTTGCTGAGAATCCTGCACAAATAATGTGTTTATAGAAATCAAATATTTGTCTTTTACAATAACTCCCACCTTCCATCAAATTGACATTACCTGTACAGGTGCACGGTGTCTCACCACATCCCATGCCAGCATGATCCTAGAGCACAACATGAGATGAAGTGTTTTGGTTAAGATTTTTGATGCAAAATACTGTTTGGTTTTAACATCTTGGTTACAACATAATAGGTTAGGAGTAAGGCAATCAAGTTATTGAGGAATCTGCAAATGGTAAAGAGGGAACTGACAATCTGACTTACTGAGGGATTGATCAAGTGATAAAGGAGGTAATTACTCAATCAGTCAATTAGTTAACAAGGTGATTGATAATATATAAAAAGTGAAATATTACCAGGGCATGTGTTTTATTGGCAAAATGATCCTCTGAACAAGAATTGACACTCCATCAGTTATGATGATGAGGGTTGCAGTTGATACCTATTTCTTTACTACCCACAAGGGGTTAAACACAGAGAGGGACAAACAAGGACAGTCAAACAGATCAAGTCGATTATATTGGCCCCAGTGCGTAACTGGCACTTATTTAATCGACCCCGAAAGGATGAAAAGCAAAGTCGACCTCGGCAGAATTCGAACTCAGAATGTAGCGGCAGACGAAATACCACAAAGCATTTCGCCCGGCATGCTAACATTTCTGCCGAAAGAAATTAATATGCAAGTGGTTGAGCACTCCACGAAAATGTGTACCCTTCAGGTAGTTCTGGGAAATGTGACAAGGCTGGTACTTTCAACTAATGTGATGAGGCTGACCTTTTGAACTACAAAATGTATCATGGCTGGTCCTTTTAATTAATATGATGAGGCTGGCCCTTTGAACTACAGAATGTGACAAGCCTGGTCCTTTTAACTACAAGTACAATTCCTTTTTGCCAACTGTGTGATCTGGAGGAATGTGAAGTAAAGTGTCTTGCTCAAGGGCACAACATCAAATTGATGACCTTATGTCCATGAGCTGAATTCCCTGACCACAAGCTTTGATGAACATACAACAGATGCACATAAATACATGTATACACACACGTGTGTGTATGTATATGTGTGTGTGTGTATGCATCAATGTATAAGTATAGTACATATACATACATAAAACTGTGTAATCAATCAAAAATTATACCAAACGAGATTGTACCCAAGTAAGATCTTAGCAGCTGTGGTTACCTACTCTTCTTATTCTTTAGACTAACTCTAGCGTCATATGATCAATGTTGTCAGCTTTAATGATAAATCATCATCATCATCATCGCTTAAAGTCCGCTTTCGATGCTAGCATGGGTTGGACGATTTTGACTGAGGGCTGGTGAGCCAGAAGGCTGCACCAGGCTCCAGTCTGATCTGGCAAAGTTTCTACAGCTGGATGCCCTTCCTAACGCCAACCACTTTCTGCTATTAACACAAAACCTGAAATTTTATTTGAGGGGTTAATTGATTACATTGGCCCCAACGCATGACTAATATTTAGTTTAGCAACTACCCCACCTCATCTGAAAGAACCCAAATTACAAAAATGAAAGACAAAGTAGACCTCAGCAGAATTTGAACTCAGGATGTAAAGAACCCAGTACTAAACTGGTACTTAATTTATCAACCCCAAAAGAGTGAAAGGCAAAATCGACCTTTGCAGAACTTGAACTCAGAATGTAGAAATGGGAGAAATACCGCTAAGCATTTTGCTCAGCATGCTAATGGTTCTGCCAGCTTGCTGCCTTAATAATAATAATAATAATCCTTTCTACAGGAGGCACAAGGCCTCAAATTTGTCGGAAGGGGACTAGTCGATAACATAGACCCCCCAGTCCTCAACTGGTACTTATTTTATGGATCCCAAAAGATTGAAAAGCAAAGTTGACCTCAGCAGAATTTGAACTCAGAATGTTGCAGCAGATGAAATACTGCTAAGCATTTCATCCTGCATGCTAACAATTCTGCCAGCTTGCTGCCCTTAATAATAATAATAATAATAATAATAATAATAATAATAATAATAATAATAATAATAATAATATTTGTTGCAAAAAACAGTGTTATTAGGGACAGCTAGGATACTTAGGAGGGTTCTTGGCATCTAAGGTTACTTGCTGTAACCCAATAAAAGGGTTCTTGGCATCTAGGCTACTTGTCGTAACCCGATGTTAGGATTCTTTTTTTTTCCAAGCCTAATCTGTTGAGTGTATATGAATAATAATAACAACAACAACAACAACAATAATAAGGTTGATAAATATGGAGACCTGAGAATTGAGATTGCTAAGATGTGGCAGCTACAAGAGTTGAATATGAAGGTTATCCCTATTGTCATCGGAGTGTTGGGTTCAATACCACCCAATCTGAAAATAACATCTGTAAACCTTAGAAATACACTACACTCTAGCTGTATTGCAAAAGTCGGCATTACTTGGAATGGCATGCATGTTGCATAAAGTACTGTTTGTCTGAGGTCCTTGTACAGACAGTACAAACCCCTGGTAGACACAATATCTTTAATCAACAGCCTCACGATATTGGATACTGTTTGACGTCTATAATAATAATAATAATAATAATAATAATAATAATAATAATAATAACAATTGGCATTAGGAAGGGCATCCAGCCATAGAAACATTGCCAGATCAGACTGGGCCTGGTGCAGCCTTCTGGCTTTCCAGACCCCAGTTGAACCGTCAAACCCATGCTAGCATGGAAAGCGGACGCTGAATGATGATGATGATGATGATAATGATGATGATGAATAACAGTTTAGCTTGGGAGGTGGTCGATGAAAAGCAGTGGTGGTCGATGAAAAAGGTGGTAGTAGTACCAATAATTGTTGGAGCCCTGGGAACAGAGAGTAAAAATCTTGAGAAGTACATGGAACAAATAGGGGCTGCAATAAGGGTAGAGCATTTGCAGAAAACAGCACTGCTTGGAACTGCTCGAATACTCCAGAAGGGGCTCGAAAAATAAGGGGTGTTACCTTAGTTCACTGGTATTGAACAGCTGACACTGTAGTACATCTCCAGCATTAGAAGCTGTGCAAAGGCAATAATAATAATAATAAATTGATTGCAATTCTTTTACTTAAGAGAAAATTTAACAGCTTGCAACAATTGCCTTTGGTTCTTGAAGAAAGAGGAAAATAATTGATTATTGAAATTTTCTGTTTACATTTCAATCTTGCATGTAGAGTAAACATTGGCGCAATGGCCTAGTGGTTAGGGCAGCGGACTCGCGGTCGCAGGATCGCGGTTTCGATTCTCAGACCGGGCGTTGTGTGTGTTTATTGAGCGAAAACACCTAAAAGCTCTACGAGGCTCCGGCAGGGGGTGGTGATCCCTGCTGTACTCTTTCACCACAATGGCGGTGCCCCAGCATGGCCACAGCTCAAGAGCTGAAACTGGAAAAACAAAAACAAAAACAAACATTGAAATATCACCACAATCTTTCCAGATCCTGCTACTTTTCACACAGCATTTTTCCTCTTTCAAAGTTGTCTTTGATCTACCTGCACTTTTGTTGTAAATTTTGGTTTGCAAAAAATTTGTCTTATATGCCAGAAGGAATTTGTTACTTTACGTACAGTGCCATATTTAAATGCTCTTGAAATCTGGTGTTCTACGATTCCTATATATATATATATATATATATATATATAAAAATAATTGCATTGTGAAAGGTGTTGCAAATTAATAAGTTGCTATTGTCACACCAGGCAAAGAAAGTAAAAAAATATATGACATAGGTGTGGGCGTGGCTCTGAGGTAAGAAGCTTGATTCCCAATCACATGGTTCCGAGTTAAGTCCCACTGCATGACACCTTAAGGAAATGTCTCCCACTATAATCTCAGAGTGATGAAAGCCTAGCGAGTGGATTTGGTAGATGGAAACTGAAAGAAGCCTGTTGTATGTGTGCACATGCGTGAGTGTGTGTGTGTTTCTTTATTTCTGTATTTGTCCCCTGCCACCACTTGACAACTGATGTTGGTGTGTATAGGTCCCCATAACACAGCAGTTTAACAAAAGACCATATAAAATAAGTATTAGGCTTCAAAAAGTAGGTCCTTGGGTCAGTTAATTTGACTAAAAATTCTCAAAGGCAGTGTCCCAGAAGGGCTACAGTCTAAAAACTGAAACAAATAAGAGAGAAAAGATAAAAGGTGGGTACAAAGTAAAGGATTGTTCTTGCACGATTAGATCTGTTTGATTTCAAGTAATTCCATAACATTCTTTGTTGTAATTAGCATTTTGTATCATATATATATATATATATATATGTGAACATATACATACATACATACATACATATATATATATATATATATATATATTATATATATATATATAAACAAAGTTTTTTTTTTATTATATATATGTATATATTCTTTAAAAGTAATGTCATTGTTAAAAGTGTGTTCCATCAATCTGACTGCACTGAGAACACAAATGAGATATATGGTGCTAAAATAGAAACAGTTTATAGAAGAGATGTATTAAATGGCTGGTTTCAGTACAAACAATTATTATCGCAAAAATAAAAACGAGTTGTTCCTATTTCCTGTATAATCTTTCATTTTCTATTTATGTCCTTTTGATTAGCCATTTCACACACACACACAATTATATACACATACATTTAGTTAGTTACTTTATGTTTTTGATATGGCATGGGCATGGGGCCGCTGGTGAAGGGGTATCAAAATCATCCAAAATTCCTGACCGCAAAAAATTTCTGTAAAATGCCAAAGTCATAGAACAATAGTAGATTATACTCTAGCTGGAAATTGTTTGTATAAGCAAAAAAAAAAAAAAGAAAAAGGAAAATGATAATAAAAAAAAAACTGTAAATATATAAGATACAAAAATATAGAAAAATACATAATTCTTTGACTTTGTTTGGTTGTTGATATATTTTGAAGTTTTGGTGAACCATCGAACCTGCACTTAACAAAGCTACTTTCATCTTTGGAATAAACGAGACAATCTCCAAACTACGAATAATCTTCGAGATTAGATGTTTTGTCTGTTTGTTTTTCTGCTATTTTCCTGCTAATTAAATAGAAAACAAAAAGGCAAAGCAAAACATGAAAAATACAACAATTCTAAAATATTGTTATCAAATCAATCACAGAGAAATGTCAGCAGATATATAGAACTTCTACTCAATGTGTGTATATGTACATATACGTGCAGGTATTTATTATAGATGTATGTATATCTGTCAGTCTGTTTGTATATATGTATTAATGTATGTATATAAGTAGGAAGATATATATATATATATATATATATATATATATAATATATATATATATATATATATATATATATATATAAAGAGATATTGAGAGATAGAGATAGAGAGTGTGATATATATATGTATATGTAAGAATATATTTATGTATATACATGTGTGTATATATGTCTATTTCTGGCTAGGGCAATCATGTTACTTTTTTATCTATCTATTTCTCTCTCTCTCTCTCTCTTCTCTCTCTCTCTCTCTCTCTCTCCCTCAATAAAGCATATAAATATGCATTCATACGTATATAGGTAAAAATACATACACTCACAAACACATACATGACCGCATGTGTATCGTTGGCAATTTTCTTTCTCCGTCTTCCCATCTTTGGACTTTTTCTATATTTCTGATGAAGAGCTCCACTTGAAACATGCAATCATCTTTCTTTTCTTCCCTTTCCTGAGCGTCCAGTAGCACAGTACTTGTATCACATCGTCGCATTGTTTTTTCTTGCTAGTTCTTGTTTGGATTGACTATATATATATATATATTTATAAATGCTTTGATATTTATTGCTCATTCGAAATTCTAGTCCAGTTTAATAAAAAACACTTTAAAAAAAGGATGTTGAAAGGAAACATTTAACTATATATGATTGCAGACTAACCCCGAAATTACCTAATTTGCCACAATTTCAGACTAATCTATATAAAAAGGAAATGATATTAAAAGCATTACCTACTGTCATCCTGACGCTGTTAACCACGAAGATCACTTCAGAGGTGCTTTTTTTCGCTCATAAGTCTTATCCTAGCTGAGGCCAGCACATGGGCTAATATGCTTTTAACAGGGGTCTTTAATTTTACTAATCTTAGCTGGTCTGAGGATTATATCCAGCCTGGAACTAAGCAACTGAAGTGGAGGGATACGAACGCTCTCCTTGATACAACAAAAGACTTTCCCATACAACAAATCATTGCCCGTCTAATTAGGGGAAAATAACATACTCGACTTTGTCTTTATTCACAATGTTCAGGTCGTTCCCACAGCCATTTCCAACCAAAGCATTATACAATTATCTGTATATGGTACAAAGATATATCCGACTCACAGCATGGGATTCTACCCCAAAGATCTTGCCTAACAAATCTTCTTCTTCTTGAAGAATGGATTACAAGGATCATGGATGAAAAAGACTTGGTGGGCGTGGTATTTTTGGACTACACAAAGGCGTTTGACTCCGTTAATCACCGACTTCCCTTGCACAAACTTCGAGCATTCAAGATTCATCTATTGGTGGTTTCATGGATTTCTTCCTTCCTGAGCGATCAAACGTTTCGGGTGCAGATAAATGAAGATCTTTTCGTGGAGACGAATGCATGCAGCGGTGTTCCCTAGGGGTTGGTGTTGGGGCCAATAAACACACCAACACCAATTGTCAAGTCGTGGTAACATAAACAAACATAGACACAAAATGCACACACACTCACACACATGTATCTAAGGAGCTCCTTTCAGTTTCCATCTACCAAATCTACTAACAAGGTTTTGGTTGGCTGGGGCAATAGTAGAAGACATTTACCCAAGATGCCATGCAGTGGGATTGAACTTGGAATCATGTGGTTGGGAAGCAAGCTTCTTAGTACAACAAATAAGCATATGGAAGTATTTTATGTTTAATTGAGAATTAAAATTGTGAAACAGGGAATGTAAGGGCAGTAACTAGAAAGAAGGGGATGAAAGGAATTAGGGTTATTTCTAACTGATATTTATTGTACAATCTTCAGAATGATTTCAGACAAAAATTGAACTATGGAGAATTTGGACTTAGTAGATAGACTGGTGAGATTTGATACTGTAGATTATTTAATCCAGCAACCAATTTGTTCCGATTGGTGCTGTACACGTGTCTCTACCATTCTGTATTCTGTTGGGCAGAGTAAGTATATTTAGCATGAAAATAAGTTTCCCTTGCCATTCTGATTCTAGCACGATCTCTATTGCTAAGATGCTATTCTAGCATTAAAGATTCAATTAATTTGATGAACTAGACTTTGAAATGTTTTAATTAGTTACTCCAATCTTAGTTTCTGTTCAATATTTGTTGATTGGGAGTGATTAATAAGAACAATGACAGCAATAATAATTCTATCAAGTTTTTCACACGGTGTCAATACCTCTCAATGTTCCAAAGTGGTTCTATAACATTGGTCAAGAACTGTTCTTTATCACATTCTGATTTATAGCTTTTACTCTTGAGAATTTGGTGTTTAGTTCCAATATAATGCTCATTTACTTAATTGTTCCATTTTCATTTCTACTTTTATTTCTTTGGCAGCATTCTATGCTATAGTATTGTAGACACTAGAAAATTTAAGTGAAGAAACATTTTGTTTATAGCCATAGTCCCTGGAGTGTAGTGTTTTGAATAACTTTGCAATATCCTTGGCTTGATGTTACTAAATGTTGGTTGTTGAATTAGCCAATTGTCATTTTGGTCATTACAGGTTAAGATGAATATTTAAGAGGTCGTGGCAAAATTTAGACCTCATTTACTGCTCTCTTGTTGGCAAACATTCAAAGAGCTTTAGCAAGATCTCATCTATTAAATAACACAAAATTCCTCACCTACAGAAGCAGTTCTGTGTTTTGTGAGGTATGTTGTGATCATTTAGATCCAGATCAACCCTCATCCAGGATAACTGTGATCAAAACCCTTCCTGTCCTGATAACGTTTTGGTTGCTATTTCTAGCAGGTCATGTAATACCATAGAGGTCTCCTTTGCTTTAGCACTGTTTGTTACTTTTACTCATGTCTATTTGTAGCATGTGAAACTGCAAAGTCAAAAACTGCTTGGAAAATTAGTCAAATATCATTGTTATCGTTGTCTTCATCGTTTAATATCCCATGTTCCATGATGGCAGACTGAGCCATCGGTCAATTGGCCCAGAGCTATGAGGGACATGCACTCTACATATTGACTCTACTAAAACATACATTCAAAGGGGCCCTGTAAAGAGTTATGCCCAAGGGCCCCTTAATACTGTCAGTTTGCCCCTGTACCTGACAATTCAGGATGCAATGAATTGGAGGATTGCATCATGCCTCTTCCTAACATCAACCACTTTGCAGCATGTATTGTGTGCAGTTTTATGGCACCTGCATTAGTGCAGTTTCCTGATACCTTTTCATGACTAACTGTTCCTTATGTGTCTTATAACTGAACGAAAATAGGAGAGGGGTGGGCCAAGGATTCTCCGTGGTGCAAGGAAAGGAAATGAATTATAATTAGAGAAACAGGTTTGTAGGTGTGAGACGGACGGGATTGGGGTGAGTAACAAAGTTGACAGCATAGGGGTGGCAGGGGGTATGGGAGTGAAAGGGAAGGGGAGAGACTAGTGCCATGTGTTACTGTGAAATGATGGGAGGAGGGGCAGTGTGAAAATATGTTAAGATAGGTTGTGTTGGGGGGGGGTCCTGAGGTATTCTTCATTGTAAGGGGGAATGGGAGAGGTGTATGTGAAAAGAAATACGAAAGGAAGAAATAGATGAGGGTGGGGAAAACTCTGAAGGGAGAGAATCATTGAAGGAGAGGGAGAGAAGCTATGGGGAGAGGACAATGAGTGAAAAGGGAGAAGTGAATGGCTGTAGAAAGAAAGAGAGACAGAGAAAGAGAGAGACAGAGCGAAAAAGAGAGACTAGAAAGTACCTATTTCTTTACTACCCACAAGGGGCTAAACACAGAGGAGACAAACAAGGACAGACAAACGGATTAAGTCGATTATATCAACCCCAGTGTGTAACTAGTACTTAATTTATCGACCCCGAAAGGATGAGAGGCAAAGTTGACCTCAGCGGAATTTGAACTCAGAACGTAACGGCAGACAAAATACTGCTAAGCATTTTGCTCGGCGTGCTAACGTTCCCGCCAGTTCACCACATTGTGACTAGAAAGTACCATTGAAGTAGTGGCAAAGAGATAAGTTTGAATGCAGAGAAAGCAAGCCAGGTGGGGAGGATGTAGAGAGAGAATGGTGAGAGAAGAGAATTAGTACAGTGAGCAGGTTGTATCTTTAAGATTTTAATGTTGAGTTTGCTATTTTTCTTGTTCCAGTCATTTGATTGCGACTATGCTGGAGCACCACCTTTAGTTGAGCAAATCAACCCCAGGACTTATTCATTGTAAGCCAAGTACTTATTCTATCAGTCTCTTTTACCAAACTGCTAAGTTACGGGGACATAAATACACCAGCATCGGTAGTCAAGCGATGTTGGGGGGGGGGAGACACACAAGCATATATGCATACATACACTCACACATATATATACACATATCATCACCATCATTTAATGTCTGTTTTCCATGCTGGCATGGGTTGGGTGGTTTGACTGGGGCCTGGGAAGCCAGGAAGCTGCACCAGGCTCCAGTCAGATCTGGCAGTGTTTCTACAACTGGATGCCCTTCCTAACGCCAACCACAAAGAGTTTAGTGGGTACTTGTTACGTGCCACTGGCATGGAAGTCAGTCAAAGCGGCACTGGAATCGGCCAGATTTGGATGGTGCTTTTTACATGCTACTGGCATGGGGCTCGCAACAACAATTTCCATTTGACTTGATTTTGATATTGCTGATGTTGATGTTCTTGACTCAGTAGGTCTCCTCAAGAACAGCATGTCACCCTACGATCCAAGGGCTGGTTATGCAACACTGGTGTATGTTACAGCTGTGGATTCACTGTATTTGCTAGGTCTTCTCAGTCAAAGCATGCCTCCAGAGGTCTCGGTCTTTTGTCATTGCCTCTGTGAGGTCCAATGTTCAAAGGTCATGCTTCACCACACACACACATATATATATATACAACAGGCTTCTTTCAGTTGCTGTCTACCAAATCCACTCACAAAGCTTTGGTCGGCCCGAGTCTATAGTCGAAGATACTTGCCCAAGGTACCACTTACCACACAGCCACTCCTGCACCTATACAGATAATTTATTTTATGAATGATATTGTACGGTGGGTGTGAGAGGTCAGATCTGGTCCATTTGAACATAAAACAGACAAAATATTTGGCCAGATATGGCTAGTTTCAATGCTAAATGGCTAAACTCCAAGCAGCAGAATGGAACTTCGATTCTCCTAATTAACCAAGCAGCCACGATATTCTGGTTACTTTTCCAATATGCTGTAAAATAGTTATTATATTCTGTTTATTTATTTATGGTGTGTGTGTGTGTGTATATATATATATATATATATATATATATATATATATATATATATATATATATATATATATATATATATTTATGTTGTTTCTTTTTTAATAAATATTTATTTCTTCATTTTAAATATTTATAATTCTTATTTTAAACAAATCTATAATTCTTTCTATTGTGTATTCATAGCTTTAGTTATTTTAACTATTTACATATTAGTTTATTTTACATGAATATATATTTTTACTGTTTTAAATCTGTATACATTTATTTTAGTAGGTGCAACATGACTATTCTTTTATTCCTTAATGATTTTAGTTGTAGGACTGCAGCCATGCTGGAGCACTACCTTAATCTAATTTTTAGAAGTTGTGCTGTTGCTTTATGGCTGAAAGTTGGTCTTCGCTGAATGAGACCTCGAATAGTTGGCTGGTTTGCTATTGTGGCTAGGAGTTTATCTAATGTTTATTGTCAGTTTTTCAGTAAAAGTCTCTTTTATATTTTTCATTAATTTCAGCAGGCAGTTGAAGACCTTTAAATATTAGTCTGGTACAATAGAGTGTTTTTGCTTGATTTCAAAGGTGGTATATTTGGCGGCTGATAGTATCTAACAGTTCATGTATTAAAATTTTCTCTAATTTTGAAGTTTGGAACATACCCTCAATCAATGTTCATATATATATATATATATATATATATATATATATATGTTATGTCGCTCTCCTCAGCATTCAAGAGAGTAGAGACACAGAGCTTTTCGACAAAGTTATTTTACTTGTGAACCTTCTTTGTAACCCTTTAGTTTCTTGTTTGAAACTGGGTGAGTTAGGAGAGCAAAGCTGTGAGCAGTAATATAACCTAGTCAGAAGGAATTTTCTTTGCAACAGCAAGATTCTGGGTTCAATCCCAGCAATGCCAGCTTGGCCAAATGTCATTTTCAGTAGCCTCAAGTTAGTCCATGACTTATAAATGAATGAGTAGACGGAAACTGAATAGAAGCCTTTCAGGTGGATTGTACCTGAAATTCAAAACACAGAGAATTTTGTTATGGATACAAATGTCTGAAGGATACTCAGCCACTTAAACAGGAGCAGGTAATTCAGTTGATCAAAGAACTGGATCCTCCTCGAAAAATGACGAAGATCCACTGCCATTAATGTTAGAGATTCCAGTTTAGAATTTGTGGCACCATGATACTGTCATTTAGATTACATGCTATAAAATAACTGGATGAAAGTCCAAATGTGCAGATCTATCAAATAAAGTGATATCTGGTGTACTGTAGAGGTCCCTTTAGGGTCCTTCATTATAGAAATTATGAAACTAATATAGCCACTTTTACAGGTTTAGAGTTGAATTGCAATCTATGGGAAAAAGGAAAATCTATATGGTAGGTGTTTGGTTATGGAATAATACATTCCTAATGTGATTGTATTGTTGAGTGAGGCACTGAAAGCAAGGTGTGGCACTTCCTAACGGTGACACATGGGATGATGTAGTAATATTGCTTTCACACTGTTGCTTTCATTCATAAAATATAAATGATTTAAGTAACATTAATCTAATGCACAATTCTGACACATAGATTCTGATGTCGCCATCACCACTAAACGCTCCACCGATCGATGTAAGGTGCTAATGAAGAACACGTAATCAATATCTCAGAGAATTTATATCTTGTACTAATTTATTTAATTCATTGCATCATCAATCACAACATTTTGATTTTTACTCGAGTCATTTCTGTGATATTTAATAATAATTTAATAAAAGCCACAGCAGGAAACCTCAGATTCGCTGACTACATACAAATCCCTTCATTTTAAAAGGTGATGAAATAGAGAAATAAGACATTTAGCCATTTGCCAGGGAATATATGTTATAATTTCATGACATGCCATTTGCAGATATTTGAAATGGCATATCTTTCATGCAGTCATACCATCCACCCATTAATCTGTCCATCCATCTATCCAGTTATATAGCAGTAATGGCTTTTGTTATTTCACCCCAAATTGACTGTGATTGAACAAATCTATAATAAAAGTAGTTTCCAGCCATGACCAACCAGTCTATTTTAAGAACATCTACAATTATGTGACCAATAGCATTTAGATTATTCTATCAAACATAATACTTACAGTTCTATATTAAAGAGATGAGGAATCATATGCATTATTTACATTTGACGGATATTTGTCCTTATGTTGGTTGTTCTTAACACAACGTTTCGGTTGATATACCCTCCAGCCTTCATCAGGTGTCTTGGGGAAATTTCGATCCTTGGTTCTCATTTCTAAGGTTTATTTCAATGTTATTATTATTATTATTATTATTATTATTATTCAGGTCACTGCCTGGAATCGAACTCTGAATCTTGGGGTTAGTAGCCCACACTCTTAACCACTATGCCATATACCCATGGGCATCGATTCTAGGCAATGACCTGAATAATAATAATGATAATAATAATAATAATAATAACATCGAAAAATACCTTACAAATGAGAACCCAGGTTCAAAATTTCCCCAAGACACCTGATGAAAGCTGGAGGGTATATCAGCCGAAATGTTGTGTTAACAACAAACAAGATACAGACAAATATCTGGCAAATGTAAATAATGTAAATAATATAGATATATATACATACACATACATCTTATAATCACGTGACTGACCTCACTGTTATAAACATTGGCCATAATGCACTTTGCAAATTACACATACATTTATACATACATATATGTGTGTGTGTTTAATTTTGCATATATGTGTGTATAAATATATATGTATATAGGCACAGGCATGGTTGTGTGGTAAGAAGCTTGCATCCCAACCATATTGTTCCAGATTCAGTCCCACTGCATGTCATCTTGGGTAAGTGTCTTCTATTATACCTTCAGGCCAGCCAAAACCTGATGAGTGGATTTGGTAGACAGTAACTGAAAGAAGCTTGTCATATATATATATATATATATATATATATATATATGTATATATATATATGTATAGATAGATAGGTAGATAGATATAGATATATGTTGTAGGTATGTATGTGTTTGTGTGTCTGTGTTTATCCCCATAGTACTGACAACTGACATTAGTGTATTTATGTCCCCGTAACTTAGCAGTTTGGCAAAAGAGACTGATAGAATAAGTACTAGACTTACAAAGACTAAGTTCTGGGGCTGATTTGTTCGTCTAAAGGCAGTGCTCCAGCATGGCCGCAGTCAAATGACTGAAACAATTAAAAGAATAAAGAATATATATACTCTTTTTACTCTTACTCTTTTACTTGTTTCAGTCATTTGACTGTGGCCATACTGGAGCACCGCCTTTAGTCGAGCAAATCGATCCCAGGACTTATTCTTTGTAAGCTTAGTAATTATTCTATCAGTCTCTTTTGCCGAACCGCTAAGTTACGGGGATGTAAACACACCAGCATCGGTTGTCAAGCGATGTTGGGAGGACAAACACAGACACACAAACATATCTACACACACATACATACATATATATATATATATATATATACATATATATATATATACATATATACGACGGGCTTCTTTCAGTTTCTGTTTACCAAATCCACTCACAAGGCTTTGGGCAGCCTGAGGCTATAGTAGAAGACACTTTCCCAAGTACCTCACAGTTAGACTGAACCCAGAACCATGTGGTTTGTAAGCAAGCTACTTACCACACAGCCATTCCTACGCCTATGTAAGCATATATTCATACATACATATATATATATATTTGTATATAGATAGATATGTTTCTTTATTAGCCACACAGGGCTGCACACAGATAGAACAAATTACAAGGTAGAGCTTTTCTTTTGAAGGTATTAAAAAAAAAAAAAAAAAAAAAAAAAAGGAAGGGGGAGGTTCGATCAAAAGGGATCGTAAAAGGAGAGAAAGAGGACAAAAATAAGGGGGGGTTAAAAAAAAAAAAAAAAAAAAGGGGGGGGGGGAGAAAAAAAAAAATGATCAATAGGGATCGTTATCACAGAAATGTCAATATGAAGTGTAAAGGGGAGGACAGGTGAGGTTTACCCGTGGAAAGAAAAGCCTGCGGAAAAGACCA
>NC_043009.1:30909362-30911862 GCF_006345805.1 Octopus sinensis | reverse complement strand
AAATCTCTGGGTCAGACTTGGAGTCAACTTGTACAATTACAAAGCAAAATGCCAAACATATAATAATAATAATAATAATAATAATAATAATAATAATAATAATAATGATAATAGTAATAATAATAATTATGATCCTTTCATCTATGGGCACAAAGCCTGAAATTTTCGGGGAGCAGGTTAGTTGATTACACCAACCCATGTTTCACTGGTATTTATTTTATCGATCCTAAAAGTATGAAAGGCAAAGTTGACCTTTGCACAAATTGAATTCAGAATATATATCATCATCATCATCATCATCGTTTAACGTCTGTTTTCCATGCTAACATGGGTTGGACGGTTCGACTGGGGTCTGGGAAGCCAGGAGGCTGCACCAGGCTCCAGTCTGATCTGGCAGTGTTTCTACAGGCGAGGCTGGCAATGGCCACGATCAGTTGGTGCTTTTTACGTGCTACTGGCATGGAAGCCAGTCAAGGCAGTGCTGGCATCGGCCACGTTCGGATGGTACTTTTTACATGCCACTGGCACAGGTATCCCAACTACAATTTCCATTTGATTTTTTGATGTTGATGTACTTGACTCAATAGATTTTCTCAAGCAAAGGGTTGAAACGGTGTTTCTTTACTTGCCACTACACAGAAGTCAATCCAGCAGTACTGGCAACAACCTCGCTCGAATGTTTCGTTCACATGCCACCGGCACAAGTGCCAGTAAGGCATCACTGGTAACGATCATGCTCAAAAGGTGCTTTTTATGTGCCCACTGGCACGGAAGCCAGACAGCTGCTCTGGCAGTGGTCCTGCTTAGATGGAGCTGTTAGCACTCCACTGACACGAGTGCCGGTCATCGAATTTGGTTCAATTTCGATTTCACTTGCCCCAACAGGTCTTCACAAGCAGAGTTTAGTGTCCAATAAAGGGAGGTTGGCATGGGTGCCAGTCGTCGGATTTGGTTCGATTTTGAATTCAATTTCAATTTCACTTGCCTCAACAGGTCTTTGCAAGCAGAATTTTGTGTCCAAAGAAGGAAAGGTATGCATAAATGGGCTGGCTACATCCCTGGTAAAGGCCATGAGTTTATGGTCTCACTTGTTCTGCCAGGTCTTCTCAGGCACAGCATATTTCCAAAGGTCTTGGTCAGTTGTCATTGCCTTGGTGAGGCCTAATGTTTGAAGGTTGTGCTTCACCACCTCATCCCAGATTTTCCTGGGTCTACCTCTTCCACAGGTTCCCTCAACTGCTAGGGAGTGGCACTTTTTACACACCTATCTTCATCCATTCTCGCCACATGACCATCCCAGCACAGTCATCTCTCTTGCACACCACAACTGATGCTTCTTAAGTCCAACTTTTCAAGGTACTTACACTCTGTCGAGTATGTACACTGACATTACACATCCCTCAGAGCATACTGGCTTCATTCCTTGTGAGCTTACGCATGTCCTCAGCAGTCACGGCCCATGTTTCACTGCCGTGTAGCATGGCTGTTCATGCACATGCGTCATACAGTCTGCCTTTTACTCTGAGCGAGAGATATTTTGTCACCAGCAGAGGTAAGAGCTCTCTGAACTTTGCCCAGGCTATTCTAACTCTAGCAGTTACACTTTCAGCACACCCGCCCCCGCTACTGACTTGGACACCTAGGTAACGGAAGCTATCAATTACTTCTAGTTTTTCTCCATGGAAAGTAGCGGAATTTGTTCTCTGCACATTTTCAGTGTTTATTGGTCCTGAGCATCTGCGACATACAAAAACTATCTTCCTAGTTGGCCTTCCTTTGACATTGCTGCACCTCTTATATGTCCATAGCTTACACTTGGTCCATCTTATAGAGTTTCTACCTATGCCTTTTCTACAAATCGTAGGTAGAAACTCTAATATATCTATCTATCTATATATATATATGTATACATACATATATATATATATATACATGCATTATATATGTATATGTATATATATATATATATATACACACACACATAGATATATATGTACTTACATTATATACATATATATATGTATGCATACATATATACATGCATTATATATGTATATATATACATATACATCATATAATTAAGGGCTAAAGAGGGTTATTCTAAAGCCAAATACACTGTTTTATCCACTTATAATCCGCTTGTTACAGGAAAATTGAAACTGAAAACGGGCAACTAACCTTTAGAAAATTTAAATTTCGTTATCTCTATATTGAATCAATTTCGGACTTAATCTTATAAAAAAGATATATTCCTTCTTCAGTAGAAATTTCGATGGGATATAATAAAATACTCACGTATGATCATGGAAAAAGCACAGCTAAAAACATAACTACACTTGAGTACATCATTTATATCTAAAAATAAAAATTCTTTGGTCAGCCTCAGAAAACAACGTCCAGACCTTTCGCCGCTACAAATTGTAATGGTTACCAGTCCTCCTGTAGCAAGCATCGAGTTTACTACTAAGCAATATATATATATATATATGTATATATATAT
>NC_043009.1:30864362-30899362 GCF_006345805.1 Octopus sinensis | reverse complement strand
TAGGGAAATCTGAGTTTGAAATCTATAGCATATACTGAAAGTGATATCTTGAAGAACAAGCCAAGAAGGTAACTGCTACAAGCAATATTAACAAAGTATAGCATGAGCATACGAAAACATAAAAAGACCAAGCAATTATATAAGTGGTACGCGGAAGTGAGGAAAATAGAAATGGTTTGTGAATAATTGTTTATTTGCGACTGTTTGTTCTTCAATAGTGTAATGACAATAGCAACAACAACAATAAATGAACGAAGGAATGGGGAAGTGATTTACACGAGATAATGTAGAGTTAGATACTCTTGAAAAGTCGAGGTGTACATAACTGGAATATCGTTTCCTGGGATCAAACAACAATGATAGAACGATAAGTTGTGTGATACCATTAAATGTTACTTTTAGACTTTTTACAAAATCTCTTACACAAAATTGAGTTACAATGTAACAATCCATTTCTGGCTTGTGTGCATAATGACTGCCTGTGGTATCGGTAGACATGTTATGAACAATGAGCAATGAGGAAGAAATAATCTTAATGAAGGAATAAGTTAATGTCATATACAAATTTTCATTATTATTATTATAAAGGTTTTCAACTGATATCATTAATAAGAATCTTACCCGCATTCTTGAGTTTCATTAAATAAGTTCTTATTAGCGAAAGCCCCATTAGATGAAGTTTAATTAGTTAAGGTTTCAATAAATAAAGTTTCATTAGATATAGCAATTATCACCTAAAAGCAAATTAATTAGAAAATAATACACTTATAATCCGTTTGAAATGTCTTAAAATTACTGTGTTAAAAGGGATCACGATATATTTTAAAAAATTAATTGGTTTGACAAATTAAAGGGAACCTGAGTGTGATAGATGTTTAATGGAGTTGCTTGAATTTGAGCAAAACTAGATGTGAGAAATATTTACTGATAAAATATAGAAAGAGAAATTTTAAATATGGACATGGTTAAGGAAATTACAGAGTGATATATTCCATTCGTTAGATGCTTTTTTTCTAATAAATCGAAGTCTCCCTCTGATTATGAGAACAAACGCAAACACCTTCTGGCAAGTGTTAGTGACTCGAAAAAGGAAGGAGAAATAATTTCAAGAAATTTGTAATTAATCTATCAAATTTATTTTACATTCAGTTTGCAGGCAAAGGAGGACAACTACTAACATGATTTAGTCTATTAGACCTCACCAGCATAGTACAAGCAAACTTAGCTTAAACGATCAGTTGATACAGATTTTTATATACAGAAAAAGAGTTATGAACTCTTTGCCATTTTGTGATAAATACTATTACTGTCTAGTTGCAGGTCAATCTTTGAAGGTATTCAGTTCAATAATTTAAAATTGCTTTATTTTGAATAGGAAACCATCTCAGTTTGTGATGGACTTGACATGTAGTTCTCATTTGTTTTGACTCTTTCCCTTTAAGAATGAAAAACTAAATTAACCTTTTTGTAACTCCAACTATACACTACAATAATTTTCTAGCCAGCAGTTTACAAATGAGTCATCACATTTCATTAAAGTTTTAAGATATTATCGTGATTTTATATCTAATTCTTAATCATTTATTGTAAAATTATTATGTATATTAGGAGCCAGATTGTTTAATTTGAAAATGATAAAAGCATTATTATATGTTTGCAGGACATAGAATTGCAATTTGTTTACGTCCACACTGTTAGATACTAGACTTGCCATGACACAGCACAAAGAAAGCTGTAATTTTTAACCAGACTTTAATTTAGGCCTCAGTAACGTTATCGCCCGAAAATCAATATCAAGGATGTTATCTATATTAGAAAAATTATTATAACAACAAATGGTCTATTTGTTTTGAATACCATTATTATAATAGCCTCTGCTTTTCGCAACATATTGGCATGATTGCAGACTTACCGTTCCACTCAATAATTTATATACACCCAACCACTGTGCTTCACTTTTGTATGTGATTATTCTCTGTGGAACCTGTGTGAGTATTACATTCACACATCAACACTTTAAGCTACTCTTTTATCAGTGCTCTTTCAAAAGTCATCAGGGTGGAGGAAAGGCCTAACAACCAGAATAATTCATAAGCGTTGCACTTGTTTAACTGTGGGTCAGTTCTGATCAAGCAGATTATAACAAAGCATTCCAGTTATGACCATCCAGCCTTTACCTATGTACAACAAACTTGTACTACATCATCTAATATCTCCTTTTCTAAGACGATAAGATATAATTTGAAAGAGATTTCGTTGCTGATTCTTGTACATCCAACCAGCCCATATTGATTGGCCACTTTGAAGTCACTTGATTAGCTAGAAATAGCAACGAAATCCCTTTCAAAACATATTGTAATGAGTTAAATAAGTGCAAGATGTTCTCCCCCCAAGAAATATGAGAGGAGGTTGATGTTTGGGATTCTTTATATCAATAATGGGAGAATCATTACTAAATTTCTTCATTAATGGATCTTATTGATGCTGTTTAGCCGAGGTTTACTCTAGGGTTACACAATATTCTCAGGATTCAATTGCTGGGAGAGAATCATATTTTCGTTTTACAATCACTGTATACTATCCATGTGTTTGATATGTAAACTGGTCTGTCCTATAGTGTCACACCATTAAATTCAGTGGCTGTTTGAGCAGTGTATTTGTGGATGGCTATGGGTTGAATGTGGTGCCGAGGAAGGACCAAGAGTTCCTGAAATATGCATTTACTCCCATTATCCACTTTTCTATCTTTGATTCCATTGTTTACAAAGACGTATTCACATATGAAACGTCATAACTTTCAGTGCTGGCTCTAAAATTCTATAGAAAATCTGTTTAGAATTTATGATGTATTATATCCAGTAATGTAGATTGGATATTGTTAAAGAATTTGGTGAAGGTTATTGTTATTATGTGATAGTGGTGAGCAAAATCGCAAGAACGACGAACAGAAATATATTGTGGTAAATAGTTATGGACTCTTTGCTCTGATTTAAAACCCCACCAAGGTCAGCTTTTCTTTGCATATCACTGTGCTCAATAAAATAAAGTACCAGTCATGTAATCGACAGATTTCGTTGGTTAATCCCTCACGAACAAGTTCTGGACCTTTTGCTTATTTTACAAACAGCTATTATTATTATATTATTATTATATTATTATTATTATTATTATTATTATTATTATTATTATTATTATTATTATTATTATCATTGTTGTTGTTGTTGTTGTTGTTGTTGTTGTTGTGAATAATGACAACTACAACAATAACAAGGCAAGTGGGCAGAATCATTAGCTCGTCAGACTAAATGCTTAGAGGTTCTTCTGGCATTTTACGCGCCATACTCAATTCCAGTTGATGTGAACTTTGGCTTTCTTCTTTTTGGGGTCGATAAAATGAAGTCGATTACATTATCCTCCAAACGATGAGCAAAGAGAGATAACGTCATAGTCAGTGGCATGAATTGGGGCAACAAAGGTGAATGAAGGTATTTTAAATGATAAATAAAATTAATTCTTGATTTATTTAAATTATCATCACCCCAGGAGAAGATAAACCGCTGTCTAGTTGAAAGTACAGCGAACTCTGAATGTGAAGGGAAGGTTAATCTCAAAAATAAACAACTCTCCAAAATTGATTCGCTGCTAAAGATAAAAACAGCTTGTTATTCTTGGAGACAAGGAAATATCTGAGAAGTGGCAGACTGGATCTAACAATATTGGTTGCCAGGAGATTAAGGGGCCCAGCCGCAACTACAATGCTATCATTTAATTTTTTACTTTTTTTGTTTCGTTAAAAGTAATCTTTCCAACTGTCTACAAGCACAGCCAGGCTGAAATGATTAATGCATTCTTCCAGGAGTGAATAAAGTATTCTCAAACTTGAGGGAATGGGCTCATTGTATATTAACGTGGATTCTAATGGCACAGGGGCCCACTTGCCATCGGGCAAGCTGGCAACCTAGCCAGTCCGCCACTGGCTGCGAGTACATGTTTCTGCCACAATAGACGTTATCTGCACAACAGCTGTTCTGAGAAACATCCTCTTCTTTGAAGTAAGCTGTGTTGAATATGTATTTATATTCAATTTTTTTAAGTATTTTATTTAAGCTTATAAAGTTATGAATTTTGAAAAGATTCAATCTTGCCAAGGTCAACTTTTCGGGGTTCGATAAAAAAGCAACAATCCAAAACATTGGAATGACAGAACTGTAAAAATACTGAACCTGATACTGCATGGTACTTGATTGGGATCTTTGGCCAACATGAGAGGTAGGCTTAGATCACCACCTCCTGGTTGACTACTACCACCTTTTGCCCTGAGTATCTTTAACAGAGTCTTCTTTGTTACAAGCATTGGAGACGAGCTTTCAGTTTGAGAATACCTTCCTCCCACCAGTATTTGTGGCCCTGTAATGGGTCATGGGCCATGGTTTCCCTCCCGAGTAAACAATAAAATATTATCACAAAGCTTATATTTCTGATCCTATATTGTTAACTTTGATTTCTGGAATGTTCTAAATAAGATGTACATTATGTCTTAGTTGTTTTTTCCACTGGCAGAATCGTTTTTACCCAACTAAATCTACGGTTTTTAAATTGTCTGCCAAATACAAGGCACTGAACTGTAGACACGCTACTCCAGACTTATCAAGGATTCTTAATCACAATACAAATGTTCTGCTTAATCAGATTACCCTCCTTAAGTCCTAGTGACAAGCAACACAAATAATCTTTCATTAGGGATTAATGTCCTTAAAGTGAAGGCACGTGGCTTAGTGGTTAGGGCAGTCGACTCACGATTGTAAGTTCATGAGTTCAGTTCCCAGTGACGCATTGTGTCCTTGAACAGGACACTTTATTTCATGTTGATCCAGTCCACTCAGCTGGCAAACATGAGTTGTACATGTATTTCAAAGGTCCAGTCTTGTCACACTCTGTGTCATGCTGAATCTCACTGAGACCTACGTTAGGGGTGCACATGTCTGTGGATTACCCAGCCACTTGCATATTAATTTCACAAGCAAGCTGTTGATTGTATCAGCTGGGACCCTTGTTGTCATAACCGACGCAGTGCTCCTTAATGTCCTTAAAATTATCCTTAAATCTTAGGCCGATAATCTATTACTTTATCAATGTTCGTTTAGATACTTTAATGTTTCTTTCCATTATCAGAGAATACTATATTCAAGTGAGATACAATATTCAAGTGTACTTGAACGTGTAATAGTTATCAATATAATGTGTCTTTTATTAAATCTAGACACAAAAACATCACCTCAGCGTTTGTCTAATCTGTTCTCTAAACTTCTCAAACGCTATTATTTGTGACAGACAGCTACAATTCTAACAAATTACAGAATTCTATCTATTTTTAAAGCCATTGTTGCTTATTTTTGAAAAAAAAAATATTGTTTTTCACTTCATCACAACATCTGTACAAATTTGCAATTAGATTGATTTACCTGAATATACAAAGGAGTAAAAAAAAGATTAATACCAGTAGTTTACTAAAGAGAACATTCTCGGGGGATATGAAGTAAATTTTAGGAAAGGGATAAAAGACGAAACTGGTTTTGATAATTTGAAAGAATTGTTTCCATTAAAATGTTCTCTCTCTCTCTCTTCCATTATCTCCCTCCATATATATATATATATATATATATATATATATATATATAGAGAGAGAGAGAGAGAGAGATGTGTGTGTGTGTGTGTGCAATATATTTATATGTGTTTATATATATATATATGTATATGAATATATATATATATATATATATATATGTATGAATATATATAAATATATACACGTACATGCATGCATAAATACAATAAATACATACAAATATACACATACATAGAGACAAATATATATATACATGCATATATATATATATATATATGCACATACATACATACACATGTATGTATGTACACATATAGACTAGATTTTGCTTGAAGGATTGCTGTCCAAAACACTCACTGTTAATACATTTCCATTCATCTTTAAATACTCAAATTTCAACATCACAATTATTTTTCCTGCCACCACTACCGCCAACACCACCAGCACCTCACCGCTGACATAATCATCATTAATGTCATCACTATCAGCAAGATTGTAACCCTGTTACCTCACCCACCATTATCACCAATATCATTACACCCTACCGTCATTATAACCATCCGTCTACCATTACTATTAGCACTATTATCACCCTTACAACCACCAGTTCTACAAACACCAACCACGTCATTGCCATCATCAAATGTGTGAGACAGTTCTGGTGACTAAACTATCTTCACACTTCTTTTAGTTCAATATCAACTTGCGAAAATATCATTCTGAGTTCCAACTATATCATTTCCTTATTCTTTTTCTATCATTGGTAGTTTTCACTGTAAAGAAGACGATAAAACTCACACATTCCAGTAGCAGGTATTTCTTTTCACACACTCTCTAGAAGGCCCTTGCAACGCAGGTATTAGGCCGCACTTCAATTAGTAAAACGCTAAGCATGTATATATTTATGTGAGTGTGTATATATGTGTGTCTCTTCTATCTTTTAATAATTATAAATCTTTGACTGAGGAGGGAGCTAGTTTCCAACAAAGGTACAAGGCTCCATCTTTGAGATGTACTTAACACAGACAAATTCACATTTAGAACTTGAGAAAAGTCTTGCATATTTTTACTGTTCCACTCACACATTGCACTTGTGATGTACGAATCAGCCGGTCAATTTCTCTTTCTGAAAATCCCAGTTTATCCAGATCCTCCTTTAAGCATTTTCTAACAAAACCTAGTGCTCCAATTATTATTGGACTATGAATATGAATTCATAGTCTGGATATCGAAGCTGGAGGTCTTGTAGCAGTAGTCCATAGAGATATTCGTTTCCTTTGATTTTCAATGAGATATTCATATCTGCAGGGCAGCTAACCACTATGATGGTACATACCTTTGCCTCTCTGTCACAAACAACAATATCCAGCCTGTTATGCTCACATTTAACAGAAGTTTTGATGGGAATATTCCACCAGTATTCCTTGAGTTGGTGTTTATGAAAGTATTCCATGACGGATTTTCTAAGTTTATTTCAGGACAGTCTTTCTTATGGATGGCATTATTAATTGTTTTAGCAACAACATCGTGCTGCATAGGGAGGTAGCGCCGTGACGACATTTTAAGACAGCTGCTAATCACTTGGGTGATATCTTCCACAGAAACATGAATAGCCTACACATGCAGTTGCACCTTGGGATTACAAGAGCATCACTGTCTCTCTTGTTCACTAGATACTTTGTGGCAATCTCCTATTCCTGGATTGCAAACACACAGCCTTCAAAGGGCGATGTGATGTAGTGGTCTTATTTCCAAGAGAGGCTGTGCCTCATGTCTATTCAACTGTCTTCAAGTTTCCGGGCAACCTACCAATACATGGTCTTTTTTTGTTTTCTGTGCTGAATGCTTGCCATCCAGGTCTTCTCTGAGGTAAGATAGCCCAGCTGTTTTGGGGCTGTATAGATCATCAGGGAGAAATGCTTTTTAAGGAGCTCATTGCCAACTCATACAATGTTGCTCATTTCACTTTTCAGCACTGTATTTATATATTTATTTTTGCTGCTGTTGTTTAGCTAGTACTACCTGAGTGATATCATACGGCATTCGAAGGCCATCTGCTTTGATTTCAGGCCTCTACCACGTTCATTTCTTCTTAGGTAGAGCCTGTCAACATCATTGTTTCTGTGAAAGTTCCCAGTTGTTGTCAGGATTTTGCGGGTTTTGATATCTATGGAGTGGTTTTCCTCTACAGATCAAATAAGTATCCCAAATGTTGGGATCAGCACTGGTACCGCAAATGCATTGTGGGTTATTGTTTTGTTGCACATGGAGAGTTCCGACTGCCATATTTTCCTAAGTTTGGTGTAATATTTTTGGGTCACTCTATCTTTATTCCCAATGCCTTCATATGATACATTTTCGTCTATGCCTAGGTACGTGTCACATTCTTTGTTTGGAAAGGGGGAGATAGAGAGATCGTTGATGCACAGGTTTTGGGTTTGGGAGACTGACTTTCCTCATTCTATAACCAAATATGAACATTTCTTTTGGTAAAATTTCATGCCTGTATCAGCTGAAAAGGTTGTTATTAATTTCAGTTGTATTTTGGCATTGTTTACACTTTTAGCATAAATCTTGAGGTCGTCTACAAAGAAATTATGAGTTACATTGATATTTCTAGCAGTTGAAGATCTGAGCATGTAACCATTTATTTTCTGCAGTAGGAACGATAATGGATGGATTCAGTGCCAAAATGAAAAGAAGTACTGAAAGACTATCTCCCTGGAATATTCCCTTTGAGATGTCTATACTATCTGAAACAATTATTCTGTTCTCAGCTGGAAGTGTGAGAACAGTTGTCCATGTCTTTGTGAGTCTCTCTCTATAGCAACAATTAGGGTGGTGGGTATTTTGTATGTATGTATGTATGTATGTATGTATGTATGTATGTATGTATGTATGTATGTATGTATGTATGTATGTATGTATGTATGTGTGTGTGTATGTATGTATGTGCATGCGTGTGTGTGTGTATGTATGCCATTCAATTTTTATTTCAAGGTTTCTTGTCAATAGAGAAGGGGCCGGTTTCTAACCTAGATCCAAGGCAATTTCAACAACATCAACAGTGCATTTTTGCATGTATGTGTATGTGCAGATTTGTATGTTTTGTTTTATGTATGTATTCTCATGCATATAGCTGCATATCTAGACACACTCATATATATTTAAATGATAAACCTCTCGAAAATTTTACAGATTTTTAGAGTTCCAGTGACGGCTTGAGTTTATAGTCTTTGAATCAGCTTTCTCCTTTCTAGTTTTGAAAATCCTAATTTCTCAAAATTGGTATCTAAACAGCATGTTAAATATCCCAGTGTCCCAATAATTACAGGTACAAAACTTAACTTGTAATTTGGCACACGCATATATATATATGATGGGCTTCTTTCAGTTTCCATCTACCAAATCCACTCATAAGGCTTTGGTCGGCCCGAGGCTTTAGTAGAAGACACTTGTCGAAGGTACCACGCTGTGGGACTGAACCCGGAATTATGTGGTTGGGAAGCAAGTTTCTTATATATACACAGTAGACTTTTGGGTAGTTTCAGTCTACCAAACCCACCAAATTCAAAATCTACTCACAAAATATTGGTTAGCCTGGTATTATAGTTGAAAGGTATCGCTTGAGTTAGGTGCTGATAATGCGATCCGACTCCTGAAACAAGTTGTTGTGAAGCAAGTTTCTCAACCACAGAACTCGGTGTTACAGAATTATTATTTTAGTCTCTAAATATTCATCATATGTGGAGCTGCAATGGCCCAGTGGTTAGAGCAGCAGACTCGCCGTCGTAGGATTATGGTTTCGATCTCCAGATTGGGCGTCGGGAGTGTTTATTGAGTGAAAACACCTGGCTCCGGCAGGGGGTGGTGGCGAACCCTGCTGCATTCTTTCACCACAACTTTCTCTCACTCTTTCTTCCTGTTTCTGTTGTACCTGTATTTCAAAGAGCCAGCCTCGTCACACTCTGTGTCACGCTGACTATCCCTTAGACCTACATTAAGAGTACATGTGTCTGTGGAGTGCTCAGCCACTTGCACGTTAATTTCATTGATCAGCTCAACTGGAACCCTCGTTGTTTCAACCGATGGAGTGTCACGATTCATTATATACATTAAGGCTGGAGCTCCGGAAGTAAATTAATTCTTTGTAGAGTTATAGAGAAATCATATCCATTTGGTTATAATTTTTATGAACTAAAAATTGATGGAGCGCAAAATCATTAGATTGCAGAACTAATCATTATACTCATTATTTATATAACTAATCACGAAAGCAAAACCAAAAGAAATTATCAACCTGGTCAGACTACTCTCATGCTATTTATCAAATGCCCTTTTCGAGAAAATTTTTTAAGTGACAGAAACACTCTATCATTGATCTTTTCATAAGCATGGAATCCCTAACTGGAATCCTCGCCTGAGAAAGATACACGCAATAAAAAGGTAAAATTGGAGCTGCTATCAAAACAACAACAATAGCAATAATAATTGTTCTATCATCTGAACAATGTAAGCGTTAAATTAACGTGAATATGGCTGAGTACTCCATAGTCAAATTTACCCATAATTCAGCACAAGACGATTTATGAAAATGGCGGACATTTGGATTACAGGAAGAGATGTAAATACAATGTGCTTCAACACAAATTAATGAGTATTTTAAAGGTGTGTGTAATTTTAGCGTAACTTTTAGGGGACATCTATGTGAGACAGAGTAACCAGATTCAATCCTTGAATTACAGCTGCAGTCTAACCGAGAAGCTTCCTCGCAGTTTCCTTTCTAACTAATTTGACAAAGTTATAATGAAATATCTAGTAAATATGTCACATTGCGGAATCGAACCCAAATTTTCAGGATGGCAAGGAAAATTGTAACCACTCGTACATGGATGAATACAACAAGAACAGTAACAACAACAGTAACAACCACAATGATAAGATTGATATACGGATATGAAAATGTTTGCTTAAAATATCCTCCGTTTTTTTACATTTCCTTTGCCTGAAAAAAAAGAGAAAAAAGAAAAACAGAAAAAATCATTCAATAAATTGTATTAAGATTTAAAGAGAGATGAATTAACAGGTAGAGTAGAGTGGAGTAGAGTGGAGTTGTATGGAGAGTGATATATATGTGTGTGTGTGTGATGGAGAGAAAGAAAGAGAGAGGGAGTAAGAGAAGGAGTGAGAGAGAGAGAAAGAGTAGGGTTTTGATAACGAAATAAAGACCATAAAATAAACACAAACATATAAATAAAATTCACACATTAAGCGAGTTATTTTGTTTTATTTGATTAACACACACACACAGACACGCACACATATATGTAATTTTAACCTTGCTGCACCGAAACTCTGTCGTGTACCAGTTCCCCTGTGCAGGTCATAATAATCTAGTTCTTTATATACATCGTTACTATTAATCACCAATTTTCCCTGACTGTTATAATTTCGTTCAGGATATATATATATATATATATATATATTATATATATATATATATTATATATATATATATATATATATATATATATATATATATATATATATATAATATATATATATATGTATATATATATATAATATATATATTATATATATATATGTATATATATATATATATATGTGTGTGTGTGTGTGTGGTGTGCGTGTGTGTGTTTGTGTGTGTGTGTGTGTGTTTGTGTGTGTGTGTGTATGTATATCTATCGATCTGCATTTATCTCTCTCTCTCTCTCTCTCTCTCCCTCTATATATATATATATATGTATGTATGTATGTATATATATATATGTGTGTATATATATATATGTATGTATGTGTATTGTAATATTTTGTTTTTGTTTATGCCATATATATTTTCATATATTTTCTTATTCCTATTTTTTTCTTAACAGTCCTTTTAATTGGTATTTTTTAAAATTCATTTTGTATATTAGATATTCTATATTCCTGTTTTTCTTTTAAGCATCTGTTTTACTATTTGTAATTTTGTAGTCGTTGGTTTTCTTGTTTTGTTCCTGAATGGTAAGTACAAACGCTGTTTTGTACTTGCTTTGCTCTTACACACCAAGAAGTAAAAAATATGAACATAAACAAAATTCGATAATATTACATTAGTCAGGTAGGAAAATGTGTGGAGCGGCGTGGAAATATATTTGGAAGTGCGACTTTCTGTTTTGTTCGAAAGATGTATTAGAAAGTAACCTACGCGTATTTACACGTGCCAGAACACACACATACAAACAAGCATGTGCGCACACCGATGTATATACATTTATTTATATGTATAGTATAGTATGAGTGTGTATGGAACCTGTTTGTTTGCACATATGGACACAACACCCACACAAATGAAATAGATTTATACGTAGGATGTATAATGAATAAGAGAGTAAAATTGTTCGATATTTGTGGTAGAACAATCAGTTTATTGTAAACTCCTTCATCAATCTGTCGTTCGTACGTGTATATATGTATGAGGGTTTCGTGTACCCATGTTCTTGTGTATGTGTGTGTATGTGTGTGTGTAAACAAGGAACAGTATTTCTTTTATCCAAGCCCGTTGTATTAACCTAACGGCTGTTTGTGTAATTATTTTATTAATGACATTTTTGCATTTCCTTGTTAGTCCTCTTCTTGAGTATATATCGACAGACAACATTCTGATATTAAACGTGTGTGTGTGTTAGAAGGAGTAAAGTTTGAGTACAGAACTGGCGGTGGCTTGTTCAACCAAAAACGCTGGTGCAAACAGTTCGCGATTTGCTCTTCGCACATGGTTTTGCACGTGTAGCACACGCTCTTGAGAGCGTGCAATGGATTCTGAACAACCTCACGTGTGCGCCCAAAGGTTTTTGGTCTGATCATCAGCATAAAGAAAACTGAGTTTGTCCATCAGTCCATTTTGTGACCATCTTCCCACTGTTGCTCCAACTCTATATTTTGATGGGAAAGCATTAAAAACTGTTTCCCCTTTCACTTACATTATTAGTTCTATTGTGTCCATTGGTGCTAAGATGGACAAAGAAATCGAGTCCAGAATCGAGAAGGCTCGCTCCGTTTCGGTAAGCTTTATCACAGGCTTTGGAATAGCCACAACGAATTGTTGAAGGTGAAAGTCGATATGTATAGGTCGGTGGTCTTGTTAACATTGCTTTATGGTGCTAAATCTTGGACTGTGCGCCAAAAGCACATCAACCAGCTTGACACTTTTGATAGTGAATACTTGTTTACTTTCACCAGAATAAAACCGAGTAACCATATTAATAAGTGTGAGGTTCTAACAAAATGCAAGATATCAGGTTCTGAAGCCACCCTCATCAAAAAAAAAAAATTGAGATGGTCAGGTCATCTCTCACGTATGAGTGATATCAGAATTCTAAAGCAACTTTGCTTTGGCCAATTCCCAACAGGAAGGTCACATGGAAGATCACTCTCGCATTTTAAAGACAAACTAAAAGACAATTTGAAGCAATGCAACATTCTCTTCTCTTCCTGGGAAAACAAAGCATTAGAACGCAGGACCTGGCGCCAGTCCTGCTTCTCCTCAGTTCAAAGATTTGAGTAAAGTCGACTCTAACATCAGGACCAACTTATGAATATGGTTACTCTGTTTTATGTTGGTGAGAGTATGCAAGGCTACTCCTCCAAATGGAAACCTTACTTTTCATTATAGTTTTGTATCCTGAAGCAAAGCAGGCCTTGCCATCCACTAAAAAAAAATTGATGAATGTATGATGGCTCAGTGGTTAGAGCGTCGAGCTTACGATCGTGAGGTTGTGAGCTCGAATCCCGGACCGGGCTGCGTGTTGTGTTCTTGAGCAAGGCACTTTATTTCACGTTGCTCCAGTCCACTCAGCTGTAGAAATGAGTTGCGACGTCACTGGTGCCAAGCTGTATCGACCTTTGTCTTTCCCTTGGATAACACTGGTGTCGTGGAGAGGGGAGGCCGGTATGCATGGGCGACTGCTGGTCTTCCATAAACAACCTTGCCCAGACTTGTGTCTAGGAGGGTAACTTTCTAGGTGCAATCCCATGGTCATTCATGACCGAAGGGGGTCTTTACCCTTATATATATTATATATATATATATATATATATATATATATATATATATATATATATATGCATGATGAGTATATATATATATATATATATATATATATGCATGATGAGTATATATGATATATATATATATATATAAACAAAGTCAAAATGCGATAAAATAAAATTAATTATTATCGCTGATAGTCTTTTAGCTTGTCTTTAAAATGCGAGAGTGATCTTCCATGTGACCTTCCTGTTGGGAATTGGCCAAAGCAAAGTTGCTTTAGAATTCTGATATTACTCATACGTGAGAGATGACCTGACCATCTCAATTTTATTTTGATGAGGGTGGCTTCAGAAACTGACATCTTGCATTTTGTTAGAAACTCACGCTTATTAATTATATATATATATATATATATATATATATATATATATATATATATATATATAATATATATATATATATATATATATATATACACATATATATATATACATACACGCACGCAAACACACACATATTAAAACAATTTTATTATATATATATATATAAATAAAAAATAAAATTGTATTAATATATGTGTGTGTATACATACATACATATACATACATACATATATATGCATACATTCATCATATATAGATAAACTGTTTGAAGAAGTCGCTAGGAAAAAGTCTGAACGAGCAACAATTTTATAGTATCTATCTATCTATCTCTCTGTATGTATGTGTGTGTGTGTGTATATATATATATATGAAAAACTTCCCTTGTAGTACAGATGGCTCATTTCAGGTTCACCAAAACTGCTAGGACTTGCAGGCGTGGAATGTATCCCCACATAATGATTGAGACTTTCCTCGGATGATTGCAACAAGGTGGACTCTGCTAAAATAAGATAATCTGGGAGACGGATTAAGTCTATGCCAAGCATTTTTGTTTAGCATTCATTTCAAAGATCAAGTATTTTGTAACTTTCAACCCTTCACGTTCTATGATATACTTCTATAAAATTCAGCTAGAATTCCCAATGTCCCTGCAAAAGGAATTTTCATTGTTATTGCAATTTTCATATTTTTCCAAAATAATTCTAAATTTTTTAAAGCTACAGCAGTCACCATTTTCCTCTTCCCTTAGAACTCCAATTGTTCTTCCGACATATTTTCATTCTTCTTGTTTAAACGTTTCCTCCACTATATGACTGAATTGATTATTCAATATTGTTGTTATTAAGGTGGCGAGCTGGCAGAAACGTTAGCACGCCGGGCGAAATACTTAGCGGTATTTCGTCTGCGTTACGTTGTGAGTTCAAATTCCGCCGAGGTTGACTTTGCCTTTCATTCTTTCGAGGTCGATAAATTAAGTACCAGTTACGCACTGAGGTCGATGTAATCGACTTAACACCTATGTCTGTCCTTGTTTGTCCCCTCTGTGTTTAGCCCCTTGTAGGTAATAAAGAAATAGGTATTTCGTCTGTCTTTACTTTCTGAGTTCAATTTCCACCGACGTCGACTTTCCCTTTTATCCTTTCGAGTTCGATAAATTAAGTGCCAGTTGCGTACTGGGGTCGATCACATTGTCTGGCCCCTCCCCCCAAATTTCGGGCCTTGAGCCTAGAGTAGAAAAGAATATTACCGTTATTAGTTACTATCATTTTTTTCCTTTTCATAGTACTTACATCCTTTCCATCTGTTTCTTTTTCTTTTTACGTTTGTACCAAGGTATTAACATCATCAATTTGTGCAGTCCCGGAGGACTTTTAAAACTTACCCGTTCTTTCATCTTCCTCTAGACTCAGTAAGGAAATAAAGATATTCTTTATTTCGATGTTTTTAAAATGAATATCACCAACTAAACAGAGATTTCAGATATTTCAAACAGCTGCTATAACATTTTCTGCGAAAGTTCCAGGAGTTTCCATTATTAGTCATTCTAGTATTACACTGAAAAGAATTGGTGAACGAACACAACCTGACGACATCTAGTGCTTTAATTGCCTGTTCACATTATATGACTTTATAACATTCACTATAATAAGACTGATGCTATGTTTTACCATAATAAGCCATGGCACCTTATTTTGAAAAGTTCGTCTCTTTAGCTATGACCAACAAGAGTTTAACACCAGAAAACGAAATATTAAGCACACAAATTGGAAATGCTACTTTGTTTTGAAAAGCTCTCCCTCCTTCTCCCTCTCTCTCTTCATTTACTGAACAGTCATGACATATCACTTGCTAGTAAACTGGATTTGCAGAAGACCACGTTATAAAAGAGATGGAAGACTTGGACTTCGTTTAGTAGACAATTACTATTTATTAATCTAATGTGAAACCAGATTGGATAGACTTAGGATTGTTACATTGAATCATATTGGTTGCAAACGGTAGCCATTGGTAACTACCAAGTGTACAGCTTGCAAAATATTTGTGGTGATATTTGGAAACATGGTATTAAGTGTAAAAGCTTCTAATTTCATGTAATTATGGATGGATTTAAAGTTGTTTGATCCGCTATCACACATGACAAAAGTATAGAGAATATAAAGCACCGATACAAATCTCATATGAGAAGATACCAGACGCATCACAGTGATTGGCAGGCAGATGATCTTGTCCCTAGAGTAAGTAGATGCTAAAATGAAGATGAATTCCAAGATGTTGGTTGTACATAGAGTGGAGGGAATGGAAAATATGTAGTCTATACTTCATCCTCCAAGCAAGGAAATATGTCAGTGTTGCTTTAAATGTACAAAATAAAAACATTCTTCACTTTAGCGTACATACATTTCACCTTTCTAGATTGATATCGACACTGATGAATGTGCCCCGTATCCCTCAATTATAAGATTTATCTGTCATTTTCCCCCCCATAATTATATATCTCAATGGTAATAATATCAGGTGTCGCTCACTGTTCTCTTACATATTTTGAAGCAGAGGTAGTTAACCGATGCTTGTATTATAAACAGATTCTGACTTCTCACTAGATGCCGTCAGGTTGCGTTCGTTCACCAATTAAATGACTCATCCTATATGATGGAGTAAATGTCCATGTTTCACTATGACAGTGGTGGTGACACAATTGGAGAGGAGTGTAGGATGTGCCTGCTCTGTGTGGTAGTGAAATTCACCACCCCTTCACACTTAGCACATATTAACCCTCCCCTCCTCCAATGTAGCCCCACTTTTCCATCTGCTCCCTCTGCATACCACACGGTACTACACTGGGGATTGATAAACTTAAGTTAAAAAAATATTATGTGGTTTGATTTGTGCACATCTATAGATTCCAGCATTGTGATGATTACCAAACAGGATCTTTTAGAATCATCATCATCATCATTGTTTAACGCCCGTTTTCCATGGGTTGGACAATTCAACTGGGCTCTGGAAAGTCAGAAGGCTCCACCAGACTCCTCTCTGATCTGGCAGTGCTTCTACAGCTGGATGCCCTTCCTAATGCCAACCACTCTGAGAGTGTAGTGGATGCTTTTTATGTGCCAGCAGCACAGGGGCCAGAGGGGACTGGCATTAACCACAATTGAATGGTGCTTTTTACGTGCCACTGGTACAGAAGCCAGTCAGGGCAAGGGAGCTGGCATTGACCGTGTTCGGATGGTTGCTTTTTATGTGCTACCGGCATGAGGACCACAACTTCCATTTGACTTCATTTCACATTGATGTACTTGACTCAATAGATCTCCTCAAGCACTGAATGTTGCCTATGATCCAAGGGTACTTTTGAGTTGGCTGGTTATATTAATTATAAATCTACTGTTGAACATATTTAAACAGAATATACCCGACACTGGGATGTTGTAAAATACTCACTAATCACAATAATACCGGTGCAAAATAGAAACATTCTGTGACATTCTTTGGCATTGATAAGTTTCACTATTCTGGACTGCATTGTTGGGATGGAACAATGTAACAATTTATATTCTGTAAAAAAGTAACAAAGAGAAAATGAAGTTTTGACTCAATAATTCCAACTGCAGATAAAGTTAATTCACACAAGAAGGAGAAACCAATACTGGAAAATAATTTGACAATTCCAATTTTAAAATTTTTGCAAAGATTGTCATTTAGTCAGAATTAATTACCATTTTCTGATTATCTTCAATTTCCATTTGTTTTGTTAATTAAATATAAAATTTCCAAGACATGCGTTTTTCAAACTTTTTTCGAAATTAGCTGTTTTCAAATGGTATTAAATTCCAACAATTTTACCTACACTCCTATAATCATACATATACACTTGAAACACATATGTATATATATTATGCACACACACACATATGTATACGTAATATATACATATACTGGCAAGCACACATATATAAATATATTATATGTACACATATGCATTTTAGTAATAGTACCTTTACAGGATGAGTATAAACAAACGAGAAAATTCCATTCTAATTTATTTAAGTGAATCAATATTTTGAGTTAACGATATTCCGCAAAATATACCAATATACCGCTAAAGTTTTCAGCAAAAGTTGTTATGGTATGACGACTTTATCAGGAAAGTATTTTGAAGACAAATAATGTAATGTTTAAGCCGAATAACACAATTTGAAAGACACATGAATAAAATTTTAATATGTAACAGAAAATAAGTTATGCAGTCACTTTCATTAGCTTACAGTTGTTTTTGTGGTAATTAAGCGAGCATCCAGAGCTGAGTGCCAGTGCAAGATCTTGTAGCTTTTGCAGAGCTACTTGAATGAAATGATTCTATGCTGTCGAAAATCATTTCAATATAAAATATTGGGTACAGTCATACTCACAGAATATAATGCAGTTAGATAGAGCTAAGCATAAAATGTTTATCATACACATATATATATACATGTATAGATATACACATATTTTCACACACACACACACAAACACACACATATGTATATAGTTTACTTCTCCATTATGATAAGATCAACTAAAACGTATTCTATCTGGTGAAAGATCAATTTTGTTTGATGTACACAGCACGTAATTATGAGATGTTAATAGTTTCATACTTGAGAGGGATTTTCTAGGCAGGCTTTAGTAACATCCTTAGTGTCTCCAGTGTTTTTGCCTAAATAGGCATCATCAACCCAACCATTGTTCTTTACTTAGAAATATACAAAATAAGGAGAAAACATTTAAAGATTTTGGTAATTTGCATAATTCAAGTGAAAAACGAGTTAAGAGAAAAAAAATTCAGAATGGTCGGAGACATGAGTAAATAAATAAAGAAGATGTCTAAACCTATATCAAATACCATTCAAAAACACCTGGATTTTAATCGATATTTTGTCAGATAACAACACACCCGTGAGAAAAACTTCTCTTATCATTTCTACACCGAACTGGGTGATTTGCTTTAATTGGGTGTCCTCCGTCTCGATTAATCAGTAAGCTCCAGTTTTATCTGGTATTCTCAACAAACTCATCAATGTTTATCTCGCAATGGATTTTGATGCTAGTTTATGCGATTGTCAGTTTGTTTAATTCCCAAGGAACTTTGCTTCTTCATTATTTTATAGCTGGATTTTCAGTCGCACTTTCTGTAAGTCGCTAAATTGCTTCTAAGTGGAAAAAATTCTAGCAAAATCTTCTTAAAATATTTCGGTACCCGTTTTCGAAAACGATTAAATTTCCTGAGGAACCTCGCACTGAATTAGATATTACAGGAATGAAGGCAGGATGGCCACCGCCAGAAAGTAAGTGTAATGGCATGAAAGAAAACATTAGGTAGGAATCTATACAAAGTGGGCTCTAAAACACAGAAGGAGGAAAGAACTTTGTAAATATAAGTGCAGGAGTGGCTGTGTGGTAAGTAGCTTGCTAACCAACCACATGGTTCCAGATTCAGTCCCACTGTGTGGCACCTTGGGTAAGTGTCTTCTACTATAGCCTTGGGCCGACCAAAGCTTTGTGAGTGGATTTGGTAGACGGAAACTGAAAGAAGACTGTCGGGTATATATATATATATATATATATATATATATATACATATATATATATATATATGTGTGTGTGTGTGTGTGTGTGTGTGTATGTTTGTGTGTGTCCCCCCCTTGCATTGCTTGAAAACTGATGCTGGTGTGTTTACGTTCCCGTAACTTAGCGGTTCGGCAAAAGAGACTGATAGAATAAGTAGCAGGTTTAAAAGAATAGGTCCTTGGATCGATTTGCTCAACTAAAGGTGGTGCTCCAGCATGGCCACAGTCAAAAGACTAAAACAAATAAAAGAATACTGCAAACTCATTCTCATACAAACAGCTCCTAAAAACATTTGCAGATTAACAGGAAAAATAACAATGACATTGACAGCAAGAACAACAACAACAGCAGCAAGCACGACAACTATGAACACAAGAAGTATCGATGCTCTTTCATTTTCAAATGTCACAAGTTGGCACAGAATGCAATTAAAAACAAACTGTGATTAACGTACAAATACAAATTTATAACCATGGTACAAACATCTACAACACAACATTGACGACATTAAAAACACCTTTATGCAACTAAAAGTTTTTTTTATCAACACTAACAACATTCATGTAACTAAAATTCAGTAAAACATTCTTTATTAGCAGAATGCAGAACATCTTCCATTCAAAATTGAATTACAATCAAAGTAAACAGGACCTTCGCAGAGAGCAACAACTACACCAAGGTTAACTTTGCATTTCGTACTTTGCGATAAAGTAAAGTGTGAGTCAACTACTGGTATTGAACGTTCCACAGAAGTACTCCTCTTTATCCCCCTGCTTTTAGTATTTATTTTATTTATTATGAATTTAAAGTTGCTAATATCACTAAAATGCTGTTAATGTTATGATGTAAATTTTGCATATGTCACTAATTCTTTCTTACTTAAATGGTTTGGGAAACTGGAGCGGAAGAGCAAAACGGTTACGAAACACATTGATGTTGGTGCCTCTGGTGAGGATCCAGTAAGGTTTGAAAAGCGATTAAAGTTGATCATCATTCTTTTCAGTCTATGGAAAAAGAGCTAAATCAGCCCTATTTTAACATCTACTGTATAGGTTATATAGAATACCTTGATACTGCGTGAACTGAGGTCCCCGTTGACAGGGCCAATGTATTTTAAAATAATATTTTCACACGCATAGTATGAAAAGTAGTTGCCAAAGATTTCTGTAGCTACATTAATTGTTGATTATATAAAAAGATGAGTGTTAGCTTCTCTGGGATTATTCAAAAGCTGTAAACACCTCTGAAAAGAATCAAATAAGATTCGAAAATCAATTAAGATTGTTCGACAGTTTTTAATCTCATAGAGAAACAGCTAAATTATCTCTGTCTACATAGGTACTATACAAGTTACATATATATACTTAGCTCTGATATCTAAATAAAATGAATATCAACCGTTTTGATCTCACTCCTACAGTACCCACATGTAAGTCTATTAAGGTCAGTGGGGTTACTCATGATACTCTGTTAAAATCATATACAAATACTCAATTACTCTAGAAAACATTGCTATGGAGAAAGTATTCTTTCCCAAAATTGTGGAACTCCCAATAAATGTCAAGATTTTCAAAAACTTATTTAAAACGTACCTACCCAAACATATATATATATATATATATATATATTCAGTTCTATATTTAAGAGATGGGGTATAATGTACATTATTTACAGTTAACACAACGTTTCCGCTGATATACCCTACAGCCTTCATCAGGTGTCTTGGGGAAATTCCAAACCTGGGTTCTCATTCCTAAGGTATTTTTCGATGTTATTATTATTATTACTATTATTATTACTATTTAGGTCACTGCTTGGAATCGAACTCAGAATCCTGGGGTTAGTAGACCTGCATAGTAATAATAATAATAACATCGAAAAATACCTTAGGAATGAGAACCCAGGTTCGAAATTTCCCCAAGACACCTGATGAAGGCTGAGGGTATATCAGCTGAAACATTGTGTTAACAGCAAACAAGATGAGGACAAATATTCGTCAAATGTAAATGATGTAAATTATATATATATATATATATATATATATAATATATATATATATATAATGATAATAAATATTAGGGAATAAATCCAAATTTACAAGGAAAAATCAGATTTAAGATTGAATCCAATTTTATAGTAAAATATTATATTATAATAAATTAGAGAAAAAAACCACTATTATGCAAATCAAACAAAGAAAGACTTAAGCCAATACATAAATAATTTATATAAATTAAAATTTAACAAATGAATAACCACTACAATCGTTTCGTGTCAGCACATCTTAGACATCTTAGACGATCGTAGTGGTTATTCATTTGTTAAATTTTAATTTATATAAATTATTTATGTATTGGCTTAAGTCTTCTTTGTTTGATTTGCATAATAGTGGTTTTGTCTCTAATTTATTATAATATATATATATATATATATATATATATATATATATATTATAATATATATATATTATATATATTATATATATATATATATATATATATTATATATATATATATGTATATATACATATATATATATATAAAATGTATGTATGTATACATGTGTCGATAAATACAAATACACACACACTCATATATGTACGTACATACATGTATATCTGTACTATAACTATCTCTTTCTCCCCCTTCTCTCTCTGTATATGTATATAATATATATATATATATATATATGTATATATAGATATGTATGCATACATATATACTTTATTATTAAAGCTGCAAAAGCATTACAAAAATATTTGTCACACACACTCATGTATATATATATATATATCTATATATATATATATATATATATATATATATATATATATATTTATCTGAATATGTATGCATATTCACACACATATGTACATGTATACAAATATATATATATTTACACACACATATATATAGTTTGCTTTTCTGCTAAGGTAAGATCAAGTAAAAAGTACTCCATCCGGTGAGAGATAAATATTGTTTCATGTACTCAGTACATAGTTATGAGATGTGAATAGTTTCATACATGGGAAGTATTTTCTAGACAGGTTTTAGTAACACGGACAGTGTCTACAAGCAATTCTTTTTTCTTTTTATCATGAACATTGAGTAGCAGTTGTTTGTGATATTTTATGTTTTTTGCAGCTTTAATTTCTCTATTTCTGGTATTCGAGTACTATTTTTTCCCACCTTGTTTCACATGTATGTGCTTGCTCGGGTATATATATATATAATATATATATATATATATGTGTGTGTGTGTGTGTGTGTGTGTGTGTGTGTGTGTGTATGTGTGTGTGTGTGTGTGTGTGTGTGTGTATGTGTGTGTGTGTGTGTGTGTGTATTAAGTAACATGCATTGGCTATTACCAGCCTGACATCCAGAAGGCATCCCCTTCATTCAGATCTACAAACTTGATGAGTTTGATAACTTTGGCCAGTTTATGAAACTTTAAGTTGCATGATACCGAATCAAACTGCCAATAAAAAATGTACGTCACTCCTACCAAATGCATTAAGTGACACTTTCTTTCTTTTCTCCACTCGTAAATATATATATATATATATATATATATACATTTATACATATACACACACGCATGCATGCACATACATATATGTATGTTTTTATGTATATATTCATACATGTATGTAATGCATGCAGGTAGAGGCGTTGCTCGCTTGATTTATAAAATCCATTTGGCGTCCATTTACCTCAGCTCTCTATAGAAGCATTACAGTCACACCAAAACGAAACTAGTAGTCCAATGTGTGGTCAATTTTTGTTTCATTTATCTCGATGGTTGCGCAAATTATCGCGTTGCAGCATTGATTTATTCAGCATAATCTATATTAAAATTACATTACCTGTGGCAAAGTTTGTAACGTAAGAAATATTTTATGGGCGTTTAAATGCACGAAATCAATATCTGGGCGTTTAGATGTATATGTATGTATGTGAGTATTTATATCTGCACACACAAATACATGCACCACATGTACATTTATACACACACACATACAAATATACACATAACTAAAAGAGGACAGGTTGTTGGCATTTATGATTGCCTTTGCATTAATTTCCATCAATAAACTGAATGGCAATCTTTTTTTTATGCTTGTTAATGGAAGCCATTGCGTTCTTTGGTGTGTTGCTGCGTTCGTTTTCGTTAGGTTCACCATTTTGTCCGGGGTGAAATTTTGTGAGTAGTTACTTGTTAAGGCAGCATTTAGCGTCTTGGAACAGTATTCGGTTTCAGGTGGATGTTTGTGGTTGTTTTCATTATAATATAGCGCTGCAAATCTCAACAAATGCTGAATAATAACAGAAATTGGTTTTGGGGTGTTGATTGTGAAAGTAGGCTTTCGGATTAGTTTTTTCCATTTATTCCACACATCGCCGTTAAGATTAAATCAGCAGGCTTAATACAAGGAAGCAAGGTAGAAAGCTGGCAGAGACATTAGCATGCCGGGCGAAATGCTTTGCGGTATTTCGCCTGTCTTCACGTTTTGCGTTCAAATTCTGCCGGGGTTGACTTTGCCTAACATTCTTTTGGGGTCAATTAATTAAATACCATTTGTGTACTGAGGTCGATCTAATCGACTAGCCCCACCCAAAAAAGAATTCGGCCCTTATGCTGATAGTAGACAAGAATAAGTATTGTTTTCAAATTTTGGCACAAGGCCAGCAGTTTTGTAGGATGGAGTAAGTCCGTGATATCAGCCCCTGCATTCAACTGGTATTTATCTTTTCAACCCCAAAAGGATGAATGACAAAGGTATCCTCAGCAGCATTTGAACTCAAAACGTAGAGACAGAGAAAATGTCGCTAAGTTTTTTGCTTGGTGTAGTAACGATTTGGCCAACTTGCCGCTTCAGGGAAGCTATGGCTATTAGTGGGTAAATTGTAATTAATTGATACTTCTATCGCAGGAAACAACTCTTTTGCAGTTCTTCTGTAATTGCCAAAATATGAAACAATACACAAACGGATGATAAAATGTAACTAACAAACACCCCAAACAAAAACTACAACCCAGATGAAGAACCTGCATTACAGAAAGTTATTGCTTCGACCCCAAAAGGATGAAGAATTAAAGAAATCCTTAAAAAATCATTTTAACGCAAATTCATTTGTGTCATTTATGTGATTTTGATATATTTGAAAAAATAACTTTTTTTCTGTTCATAAGCACAATACAAGTACACACACACACACACACACACACACATGAATATATGTATACACATAAATAGAAGCATTGATAAATCCATACGTAGATACATGTATGCATATCATCATTTCCAGGTAGGGTTTTTCACAGTGACATGGGTTGGACAGAACATGTGGTTTTATGATTGGATAACCTTCTTAAGACCCATTTAATTTGCTTGTTTCGTTATGTTATAATATGGTTGGGTTATTCTAAGGACTAAGTCACACAGGGTTAATATAGTTACAAGCTTAAACACACAGGCACACATACACACACACACACACACACACACACATGCACTTATATGTATAAATAAACGCATGAGAAGCAATGGTCATATAGGGCTATTGAGTCCACTCCTTTCAGGTACGCACAGAAGCACGCGTGCACAAATGGACTCACTCACACTCAGTCATCAATAGATATATGCGCATGTGTGTTCAAGTGAAAATTGAGGCAAAGGAGCGAATGCTTCAAAGTTGGCTTCTCAAACAATAATCATGTATGTATGTATGTATGTATGTATGTATGTATGTATGTATGTATGTATGTATGTATGTATGTATGTATGTGTGTGTATGTGTGCATGTGTATGTAAGTGTGCATGTGTATGTATGTGTGCATGTGTATGTATGTATGTATGTAGTATGTATGTATGTATGTATGTATGTATGTGTATGTGAGTATGTATGTGTGCATATGTATGTGAGTATGTATGTATGTATGTATGTGTGTATGTGTATGTGTGCATGTGTATGTGTATGTATGTATGTGTGCATGTGTATGTGAGTGTATGTGTATGTATGTGTGCATGTGTATGTGAGTGCGTTTGTGTTCACATAAATCTGTGTTTGTGTGTGAGTCTACGTAAGACGTCAAATCATTTAGGAGAATTATTCTTTATTGTTAATATTTTGTTTGCTTTCTTACGATATTGTAAAGTTTGTTTGTTATTACCTTACAATTCTTTTGCCCCATTTCTTAGATTCAATGTAAGAGACAATAATTGAGTAAATCCTGATAAAATTACTCTTATACACTTTATTAACCGCAAGCAAATTATTCTGAACGTTGGTTTACAAAATCTAACAAAGAACTGAGGGGAATAAGTAAGCTACAGATAATGAACAACAATGGAAACATCAACAACCACAATGTAATACAACCTACCCATACGTACATACACGCATTCAAGCGTATATGTGTATATATATATACACATATGTGTGTGTATATATATATATATATGTATATGTATATATGTATACATAAGGAGATATAATTATACTCGATATACACATATATACATATGAATAAGTATATATATAAATATATATAAATGTGTGTGTGTAACTATATATATATATATATATATATATATATATACACACCTATATACATAACTATATATATCTATCAATAATATATATATATATATATATATATATATATATTATATTTCATATAGACATATGTGCACACAATCAGGAATATATATGTATATGTGTACACATATATAAGCATATGTATGTGTATATATATGTGTGTATATACATCCATTGCATATGTATATATGATTAGACATGCATAATTCATATATATGTATACATACAAACATATACATATATGTATATATATATATATGTATGTATATGTATATATATATTCATGTATATATATATATATGTATATATATTCATGCATATATATATATATATATATTTATATATATGTATATATATTCATGTATATATGTATGTATATATGTATGTATATATATATATACACAGACATATATAAATATATATACATAAATGCATTTAAGGCATATGTATTTATAAAAATATATACATACATATATACGCCATGGCCATGGAAAGAGATACACCGAGTGTAATGAAAAGTGGGGAAGGAGAAAACAGGGGTCAAAAAAAGTGACAGCAAATAAGAGAGAGTAAGTGCGAGAGGGGGAGAGAAATGGGGAAATACAAACAGTAATTTCTTTAAATAATGCAATAAAAAAAGAAGAGGGGAGGTTATGTTAAAGAAAGAAATCGACAAACAAATTAGTGTAAACTAAAAAAAAAAATTACAAACACAAACCTATTTATATATTGGCAAAAGAGAAAAAGTAACATAGAGAAATCTCTGCAAAGATTTCTTTATAAATGTTGATGTTAGTATAGCAAAACCCCGTCTATCGAGAAATCTCTTCAGGCGCTAACTATCTCATTTGATTAACTAACTCAAGTTTCACTGCTTAATGTTGAGATTCTGAGAAGAGTCTTAGTGCAGAGCTATGGAGTAGCTTTTGTTGTGATGTTTCATGAAAAAAATAACTGTAATAGAGTTGGCTCTGCCTTAAAACACACAAATACACATGCACGCACGCACACGGGGACACACGCACAGAACCACACATACACACGCCAATTAACTTTATAGACTAGATTGTTTAGGTAGTGATAGTTAAGTATATACCTGTGTGTGTGTATCTATATGTGTGTATATATATATATATACATACATATATATATATATACATACATATATAGATACACACCTATCTCTATATATATGTGTATGTGTTTAAATACAAACTAAATGTGTGTAATGATATATATATATATATATATAATATATATAATATTATATATATATACACACAACACACATTTCGCATACGAATATATATATATATATTTTTTTTTCTTCTTCACATATATCTATCGCTATGCATCTAAATGTCTAAAGGTGTATTTATATATTAGTCTGCATACATATGTTTAAAAGTATGTATATCAAAATTATAGCTTTTAACATTATTCACACACATACATACATACATACATACATACATACATATGCATGTATATATGTACATCCTCACACATACTTGCCCACGCATACAAATATATGTGCATATGTATGGATGCACGTGTGTATATATATATATATATATAGATCAGTGCGTATGTGCATGAAGGTGTATTAGTTTTGTCTGCCTTTTGATTCCTCAGTTTGTTTCTGTTTTTATACATTATCCTACTTTTAAATTATTTGCAGTTAATTCTATGGGAATTTTAAAATAAGATACGGTAATTACTAGGATGGTTATGACGATGACAACGTTGATGATAATGACAATGATGAGGGCAGAGACAATGAGAATGATGACATCAATGATGATGATGATAATGATCGTTAGGGTTCTTTGCTTGTTTCAACATAGCACTCAGTCTTGCACAGAAAATCTCCATGCCATTGGAGAACCCTGAATATCCTCATATCAGCGCCGGTAGAAATCTCATGGACTCCCTCGCAGGTGAAGGCAATTTTGAGTTATTGGAATCTTATATCAATAAAGATTATAACCATAAAGTCTGAAGTGTTAGTCAACGAATCATCGCTTTCGAATACATATATGTATGTATGTGCGTGTGTGTGTATATATATATACACACACACATGTATATATAAAAGAAGTGAAACGAAATGGACATTGGGGAGTTAATAAATTATTAACACCAAATTAATCCTCATTCCTTACAGCTGTTTCAATAAATGCTCAGTAAATTAAATATATTTGTGTGACCTGAGCATTATATATATATATGTGTGTGTGTGTGTGTACGTGTGTTTTGTGTGTGTGTCTGTGTGTGTGTGTGTCTGTGTGCATGCATGTGTGTGTTTGTGTACAAACATATCTTATCTTATCTCATTTTCTTCGGCCCTTAAATCTTGTAAGGATTATGAAGTACAGCTGTCAAGCAAGCTTTCCATAGTGTCCTGTCAGAAGCAACCTATTCCATTTGATCCGGCTGGATCTGTCAAGCAAAAGAAGCTGAGCTTATGGGTTTTATCGAAGCTTCTTCCTTGTGGTCTAACACTTGGGTTTCCTGCAGCTGGTTTTGCCTTTATAACCTGTGCAGCAATTATTTCCTAAGACACGTCCGTAGTATCAGAGCTGTGATCTCTCTATTAGGTGAGACAGCAACTCTACCTGGAGTGCCTCTCTGATGTCTGAGCTAAGCACTCTGTCGAGTAACATTACATGAGAGACCTATTTCGGCTGCTTGTATTTGCGATAGTATTCTTTTGGTTATTATCCAAGATTTGTGATCATAGGTATGGGTGGGCATGAACACCGAATTGAAGATATCGACCAAATGCTGCAGCTGATACGTTACTGTAGCACCTTCTGCAATTCCATCACTCGCGAAAATGGCTCCGAGGCACTTGAACGTCTCTGCCTGCTTTAGTAGGACCCCGTTCACATCTAGTACACTGTGTAGATTTCTTCGAGAGGACAAGTGTCTCAGTCTCGCAGTTCTGATTTTCATTCCTGCTGAACCTCATTCGGGAACAAGCCTATCAAGTGCAAGTCGGAGATCACTTTTCGATCAGTAGGATAGTACCATGTCGTCTGCAAATTCCAGCTGAATGATCCTACACCCACCGGTCACAAAGCCACTTCCAACCTGGCTAGGCACATGAATCCAGTTCATGAAGATTACGAACAGGAGGGGTGATACTGCGTACCCTTGGCGGAGTCCGAGACCCACATTGAATGGTTTCGACTTAGCATCATTTAGCTGAAGTCAAATACTAAAGCATTCGTATAAAGACCTCAGGAAATAAAAAGGGCCCATCGATACGTTATTCCTGCAGAAACTGCCACAACAGAGATGCAGGCGCTGCTGTGTGGTAACAAGTTTGCTTTCCAACCACAAGATGCTGAGTTCACTCCGGCTGCTTGACACCTTGGGCAAGTGTCTTCTTCTGTAGCCCCAGGCCAACCAAAGCCTTGTGAGTGGATTTGGTTGATGGAAACTGAATGGAATCTGTTGTGTATATATATATTTGTGTATTAAGGCTACCATTGGTTTCATGTTAAAAAAATATCATCATTTTGGGGACGAACACCATTCATCCATGTGATCAGCTTGAAACGTTGTGAAGATATTAAGCTGTTTTTCTTAACATGAAACCAATGGTAGCCTTAATGCACAAATGAAGAAACTCTATCCACCAATGCAGTGTTGAACACTCAGTCTCGTCCTTTGTCATTTATGTATGTACATACATAACATATATATATGTATACACACACAACACACACACACACACACACACACATATATATATATATATATTATATATATATATATGTGTGTGTGTGTTTGTTATTGTACCCCATCACTGCTTCACAACCAGTGTTTGTGTACTTGTGTCCAGGTAACTAAGCAGTTTGGCAAAAGAATCTGATAGAATGAGTACCGAACTTAAAAAATTAAGTACTGGAGTCGATTCGTTCGACTAAAATTCGTTAAGATGGTGCCCCAGCATGGCCGCAGTCTAATGACTGAAACAAGTAAAAGAAAAAAAGGGTTCAAAAACATGTTCCATGGGACACGGAATCATCGTAAACCTTTTTGGATGTCTACGAAACAAGCATATTCCTCTTGGCAATATTCTCACGATTTCTCAAAGGCCTGCCTCAATGTGAATATTTGATTGGAAGTGCTGCATCTTGGGCAGAAAATCACGTTGTTCAGCAGCTATCTCGTAGCTATCCCACACCCAACAATAGCCCTACATCTCTTTGTCTGTTACCAACCATAGACTTTATCAGGAAGATTCCCGTATAATTTGAGCAATCTGTCTTGTGTTCCTTTTTGAAAATTGGGATTATTATTTCCGATGGCCAATGCTTAGATGCCATTTCAGAGATCCAGGCCACCTGGCATATAAAAGTCTACCAGAGAATACCTCTTTATTTAAATAGAGAAGGTATTCACTGGTTGACTCTTTAACATCTCAGGCCGATTTTCTTCCATTCCAGTTGCCTTGCCACATTTGAGCTTTTAAAGAGGTCTTGTGACCCTGAGGTACACTTCATGTTGCTACAACTGGATTCAGATTAGCAAATTATTCTCTCCCCACCTTGTGAGGATGCACTTCTCTTCAGAGAGAAGAACCCCAGACGAGTTCCTGACAGCAGGCATGGAAAGGAACTTCTTACTGAATAGTCTACAAAAAGCCTACAAGAATAATTTATTTGCTGATCTAAAGTCGGATTCCAAGTTAACTACAAAAATTCTCCTATGTCTTAACCTTGGACTCTTCATTATCTCTAGCAACTTTTTATACCTGCTTGTACTTGAAAAGCAAGAAAGAAGACTTATTTCTAAGCTAAACTTTGTGAACCTCTTTCTTTTCTCTGATGGCACCTTTAAGCGTCTTGATTGACCAAAGGGCTCCTCCTACCACTCAACGCTATACCAAGCCACTTTAGCCATGTGTGAGTGTGTGTGTGTGTGTATACTCATTTTCATTTACGTATGGTACCAAAAACTCTTTTTAAACCTTTATTACTCCATGCATTCCATAATTTTTAAACGAGATGTCTTTCTATATTTTATTATCCTCATCTATGTTTTCATCTATCTTCCATTATATTTACATATGTATATATCTATTTGTTCTTGCCTATTTTTAACATTCATATATATGTTTATATTGCTATAACTCTCTATTTTGAATGTATTAATATATGTTTTAGACAATTCTATCATATTAAATTCGTATATGTATACACCAGTTGTAGTCCGCCTGAGTTGACCTTCTTCCTTGTATCTCCTGAATTTATAATATATATATATATATATATATATATATATATAATATATATATATATATATATTATATATATATATATCCGTACTCATACACTCACACACAAACACATAGATACATTATATACATATATATATACACATATATATATTTATACATATATGCATTTATATAAATATATTATATGTATTATATGTCTGTGTGTGTGTGTTTGTATGATGTACACAACATCATAAATTCAAATAAAACAGAGTATAAAAATGTTTAGCTAAATGCAAATTTTACATCAAAGGGACCATGAAGATAATTCCGGAATAATGCTAACATACAACAACCCTGCTGGAGGCAAGGTTGCATGAATTAAAATAAAAAAACAAATGGAACAAGTAATCTTAATTATAGTATTTACAAACCTACTAACCACCATCAATCACACTTTAGCAGCATTGTAGATAGTTTGTTGATGAAATATCAAGGACAGTATTAGGTTTAATTTTGTTCATTTCATTGTTGTCAAATTTTACCTCTTTCTCAATATTGTTATTTAAGAGGGCAATAGAACTTCACTGATTGTATACCAGTTTGGATGTCAATGGTGTAGATATAATTATGTAAGACAGAAAAATTTCATTTCAAAAATGTTTCATACCAAAAATGTTTCATACCAATTCGTGGGAGATGCGCGTGTAGTAGTCCGGCAGTAGAACGATAGTAGATATTGTTGCTCAGTAGATAATTGTTTCACATAAAAATAGATTCAAACCTACAATTATTGGCATTTGCAGTCATGATGAGCTGGCCGAATCCCAAGATGCAAACGATAATTTAAATCATTAACTTAAAAGAATTGGTGTTTTCAATAATATTGCCTTGAAATTAATAACAATGGCAAAAGTGAGTAAGATTACTTCGTAAGTAGTAACATTCAGATCAATGGTAAAGAGAATGCATTAGATTAAAGTAAAAAAAACAGGCCCACACGTAAACAGTTTTCAGCCACAAGCCTACTACAGATCCCTTGCTCCAGCCTCAGTTGAGAGCTTGGAACCTCACAGACGACCAGTTATATAGCACTTCGGCAGCATACATAATGGTTCAGATCATCAGTGAACTAAACATTTCATATTCCATACACACTCACATATCAAGTAAGTTTATATATATATATATTATATATATATATATATATATATAATATATATATATATATAGGCGCAGGCATAGCTGTATGATAAGAAGCTTGCTTCCAACCACATGGTTTGGAGTTCAGTTCCACTGCATGTCACCTTTGGCGAGTGTCTTCTATTATAGCCTTGAGCAGACCAAAGCCTTGTGAGTGGATTTGATAGACGGAAACAGTAAGAAGCCCGTCATATATATATATATATATATATGCGCACACAAGCATAAATATACTCATATTTCACTCTGAAACAAAGTCTTCACTACCAGTGAACATTCAAACGAATTTCTGTTAGTTGATATTTCACATGTACCACAAAACTCTAATTGACAACGCAATAAATCAAGTCAACAGCCTCCTAAGAATATACATTTGCATCTATCTATCTATCCATCTATCTATCTATCTATCTATCTATCTATCTATCTATCTATCTATCTATCTATCTATCTATCTATCTATCTATTCTTTCTTTCTTTCTTTCTTTCTTTCTTTCCATTACCAATTGGTTTTGCACTAGGAATTCAATGGTTTGTTTGGTAACAATTCAACTATGTAACAAAACATTGACCCTCCATAAACACCAAAATTTTATTTTGGCATTTATGGGACCAGCTGTCTTCTAAGACTCATATTGTCATTGAATGCTCAAAATGAGGAGTAGATAGACAGCCGACAACTGATGAAGAGTCGTTCTTTCTGTTACTTGTCCCATTTTCCATTTTTTCTCACTCGTTGTTTGCGTATTTAACTCGTTCGTTTGCATACACCATTTTGTTTACTTTTGGTAACGTGCTGTACCCATATATGTATATACATATATATGTATGTGTGTGTGTATGTATCTAAATGTGTGTATATATATATATATACATACACACACACATACATGTATATATATGATATCTAAACACATTTCATTCCATCTGATGGGCGTAGAGTTACATGATTGGATTGTTATCTAACACACCGTTGAATCCCTAGCGTGAAACCGAATTGTAAGGGATATATAATATTGTACACTCCAGATAATCTACTCACTCTATTGACTTATGGAATCTTAGACAACTTACATATATACATATGCATACATATATAAATATAAATAGAAGTATATACGTTTTTATTATTTTTTTGCGATTTACTTAATCATTGATATTTTATTATTTTAATTTTAATATTTCTATTATATGTAATTTTCTAGATGGTGTAATTTAATCGTTCATTTTGAATAGATGAAAGGTGGTTTTTTCTAATTTTTAAATATAATATATAAATATTGTGTGAAATTTGATTTAGTATTTATAAATTGAATTTTTTTCCCTGTAAGTTTGGATTTATATCCCTCAAATAATTATTATATATAAATATATATATATATGTATGTATATATATTATATATGTATATATACATATAAGTATGTATATATATATATATTATATATATATATATATAATATAATATATATATTATGTATGTATGTTATAATATATATATATATATATAATATATATATAATATATATATATATATATATATATATATATGTATATGTGTATATATATATATAAATATATATGCAGATAGAGAGAAGCAGTTTCTGCCTTCCTCTCTATCTACACTGTGTCTACCTATCATTCACAATGACACACATCCTCTCGCTTCAAACACACATTTCACATTGAGACTCCTTTTAACTAATGAGATATTTTCTTTCCATTTGTTAACCTATATAATAATTTCGACATGCTTTTCTTTTTATTCAAGCTTAGGCTGCGTTTTACATAAAACACACGAATATTACGAGTAAAGTATAAACTAAATAAAAACAACAAGAAACAAATTCGCGGAATTACTCTCACTATTTTTCTAAGTAGGTATACTCAGCATAGGATTTTTTTGTTAATTAAACATTGACGTGAATATGTAATTATACCTCTATTCCTTCAAACCTGTATTTATGTATATGTCTCCATATATGAACGTATAGAGACTTATAACTAACAGTGTGTGTGTGTTTCTGTGTACAATATACATACCTATATGTATATACATATATGTATGCACAGACGCAAATACATTACTATGTATAAATGTGTATATATATATATATAGATAAATAGATAGATAGATATAAGGATGTATGTATATATATATATATATATATATAGGAGTAGGTGTCTAATTATAGAGGTACGCACTAAAAAAATAAAGATGCATATATATGTGTGTTTGTGTATGCGTGGAACTCTAAACGCAGACATATATTTCTCTACACCATTTTT
>NC_043009.1:30854362-30859362 GCF_006345805.1 Octopus sinensis | reverse complement strand
AACGGTTCATACTACTTTGTGGCCAGAAATGGCCAGAAATTTGTAAGTGTAAAACAACTAATCTCCTCAGCTGCAACAAACTTTCCACATGAGCTGTTTGTGAGATTTGGCATCCCAGACGCAATAGTGTCTGATAATGGAACACAGTGTGTGTCTTTTGTGTTCAAAAAGTTTTGTAAAACGTTCACTGTAGAACATATAACATAGCAGCCCAAATCTAATTGACAAGCAGAGCACTTTGTTGATACATTAAAGAGAGCCCTAAAAAGATGAATTAGGAATTCATGGATGAGGTAGGTGTACAACAATTCTTAAGAAGATATCGTGTGACAACATATCTAAACGCACCAGCAGGTATGTCACCAGCGGAGCTGTTGTTTGTGAGGAAAATAAAATCAGTCTTCAACAAATTACTACCTAATGAGAAAAGAAAAAATTGCAATGGATAATACTAGATACTTTTAAAATAGATGAAAATGTATTTGTTAGGGTATATAAGAACGGAAAACAAAGTTGGGAAGATGGAGTGATTACCAAATGCATAGGAAAAATGCTATACTTGGGAAAAGGAAAGAAAGAGGTATATGAGAGACACATGAACCAACTAAAAAAGAGAATGAAGGAACTCATGGAATGGTTATACAACACTTTTCAAGTATCAGTGCCACCAGAAATAATTGAACCCAGACACACAGATGAAAGAAAAAGAAAATGTTTGGTGTTCCTGGAAGTGGGTGCCAAATGAAAACATATCAAAAAGGGAGGTTAGTAATTACTAATAAGAGAAATAAAATTACACTCTCTAAGAAAAAAAAGGAAAACTTAATAGCGGGATATGTTATAGGGAGAACAGTAATAACAGGGCACCCCTCCCACGTGAGGAGTTGTATGTGATAGTCATTATAAATACTGTAAGGTAGGAAGTTGAGAATGTTAGTCGGGTTGACGGATATTAGATAGATGCGTCTTACTTGTCTAACTACTGCTATACCGGGGTGGGCATTATAACAGTTCGACAGATGTTACAACTCATACACACATGTACTTACAAAAGTATCGACCATTTCTATTGCAAGGACATGTTGCTGGTTAGCAATGTTTAATTATACAGCGTAGACTGTATAATACTTAGCAGTATAGATACTGTGCGTATACACCTTTTGCTTTCTCTTCAAGAAGGAAAGGTTATGAAAATGGTTAATATTGTATGATTATTCTAATATATGAATATATGAATGTTAATTCCATGAATAAAATTATGAAATAAAATTATTCTTAATACAATATTTCAAATTCTTAATACCATTACAATAACTTTTGTTATCTTTTCAATCTTGTTGGTTATGTAATATAATTCTTAATATAACTCTTAATTTAATATTTTATTAATACCATTATTTCAACTTTTCCTATTCTTTAATTCTCTTTTTAAGTCTCCGTGAAATAAAAGCACTTTTTTTTTTTTGAATCGGAAAAATATAAAAATATAAAATGAGAGAAAAACTTTGCAAATGTTTAAATGTTAGAAATTGAACAAACAAACCGTTGGCAAGAAATTCACTAACAATGATTCATTGATAAGAGTTATAGACTCTTCTTTCTTTCTTTCTTTCTTTCTGTTTCATTCTTTCTTTTCTTTTCATTTTCTTTTCGTATCTTTATCGCCCCTCACACTTTTCTAATAAAAAAATTGTTTAAATTCTATGAAAAGAAAAACCAGCAAAACTGCTCTGCCTTTGCTTTATGACAGCGAAATACATTTATTAAAGTTTTATCAAACTTTTATCAAGACTTGATAAAATATCATTTATGGACAGAAACGTTTATACTTTCTAGGCTTTTAACTGTCACATTTTGTATAAACACCGCACAACCCCAGACTAAACTTCTCTCACACAAAACTGCCATCCACCCACAAAAGATCTTTAAAATTTTAACAAACTCTCTGCATAAATAACAGAAGTAAAATCACAAGTAAATTTACTGGGAAAGTGATAATGAGCAGAAATAACAGCAAAAGAACGAAAACACAACTATATGAGCAGGTAATATTCCATCCTCATCTTCATCAAATACCTTCAATTTCGATTCTCAGTCTTTTGGCTAAGATTAAAGTGTAATATCTGTTCTTATCTTGAATTTCGATTCATAACATATTGTTGTTGGAATTTTGTGAACAGTATAAACTATAAGCATACAAAGGTACTTTCACCTGTGTGTCTGGGTTCAATTATTTCTGGTGGCACTGATACTTGAAAAGTGTCGCATAACCATTCCATGAGTTCCTTCATTCTTTTGGGTTCTCTCTCAACGACCACATTAAACTAAAGCTTCCATTATGTTAATGTCTTTTTCGAAGTATAAATAAAATAAATAAATAATCAGCGTCGCCCCGACGGGCCTCCGTGCCAGTGGCACGTAAAAAGCACCATCCGATCGTGGCCGTTGCCAGCCTCGCCTGGCCCCCGTGCCGGTGGCACGTAAAAAGCACCATTCGACCGTGGCCGTTTGCCAGCTTCGTCTGGCATCTGTGCCGGTGGCACGTAAAAAGCACCCACTACACTCACGGGGTGGTTGGCGTTAGAAAGGGCGTCCAGCTGTAGAAACATTGCCAGATCAGACTGGGCCTGGTGCAGCCTTCTGGCTTCCCAGACCCCAGTTGAACCGCTCAACCCATGCTAGCGTGGAAAGCTGACGCTAAATGATGATGATCTCATACACTCCAAGGAAGGGTACTTGAAATAACTTCTACTAGATTTTGCTGAAGGGTACTTTTTTGGACTAAAATTGAATTAAATAAAAGATCAAACTGGGAATTAAGTCCTATGCAATATGTTCTCCAACCAATGCATTGTTACAACATTTTTAAGTGGAACCTATTTTTGTTGGTTAAAAATATATAACTTCGAAAGGTCATTATCAACTTCTAAGATAAAGTCACTTCCATACCACTTTATATTTGGATGTTGAAACATATATCACCATTGCTTAAGATGTGTAACATCATCAAGAAAATATGGGTTTAGTTTGGGACTAGGAGACCTACTAATGCATGCACAGCAGAAATACACGAAATGTTATTGGCATAAAGGAAGAAATCCTTATTTATGAAGATTTGAAATGAATTACGGCTCATCGTTACAAAATATCTTGTACACATACTACCCAAATAGACAATATTTGTAGAAAAATATGAACTTCACTGTACTTGGTTTCATTTTCACTTCCATATCCCATTGAATTCAATACTACACTCTCATTTTTATATATATAATTCATTAAAAAGAAGATTATTGTGAGTGACTTCGAAGTTTCAGCCAGTTAAGCCATCATTAATATATATATATGTATATATATATATCTTAGGAATTAAAAGGTACTCTAGTAATGTAAACATTACAGGTCACACATGCATAATGTATGTCGTTTGTTTATACGCTAAATTTGCTGCGGTTTAGTGCTGGGGAAAGCTCCTAACACGATACATACAACCGACCTTCTATTCATGTTAATATACTACCATATTAATGGGGGTACGTTAGAATGAACGAGGTTGAAATAATGGCTGCATTTAAGCAAATGTACAACTAGTGTCAATGTTGTGAGTTTATCATGACACAATGTAAAAACTGTTTCGTTGGCTTTACCTTAAACATCGAATTATTTCTATGTCCAACCCACTGATGTTCATGTATAATATTCACAAACCACATCAAATTTTAATAACGTTGATATCTGAATATTTTAATTTAATTTTAAATATAAACTTAAAATTCTTTATATCATCATAATAGAATTTTCTTTAAATCTTGTAGTTAATATAATAAAATTCTCATAATTCTTAATTTGATATTTTGTTAATACCGCTATAATAGCATTTCTTCTCTTCTTAGTCTCATTACAAGAAAACATACATAGTCCACACATTTTTAATTGCAAAAAAATAGACACAATCTAAAAATGCTGAAAATGTAGGAAAACTAACAAATGCAAACACACAATATCAACGATGATTAACTGACAAAATTACACATATCAGCTTTTTCTTCCTTTCTTATTGTCTTTCTGTCTCTCTTTTTTTTCTATCTTTAAAATTTTCATTGTCCGTAAAACTTCCCTAATAAGAATCCCTCCCAAAGTCACGTGATAACTACTTTGTTCTCTGATGCAAAACTTATATACTGGCAATATGACAAAATCGTAAAGATATTTGATAATCCTTTACTTCTGGGGATGAACATTTGTACACGTCCAGCGTCCAGGCTTCTATTTTATATTATGCCACAGAAACCATTCTGGAATGACAGAGTTCCATCGACTCTTCATATTTACAGTAATATTATTAAACCGACGTATATGGTGTCAAGTACTATTTCATTTCTGGGAAAATTGTTCTGTGAGAGATTTGTGTCTTATAACAGGAGTTAAACTGACACTTTCCCCACCTAATGTAAATGTGGGTAGAGATGAACTTTAACTAACTGACCATGGACCATTCATAAAAAGAAGAAGAAAAAACAACATATTTCCAGGAGTACTCAGGTATAACTTCCTTTGTCATTTCCAGATAGGCATGAAACTTAAGACTCCACAAATAATGTAATTTTAAGCATGGAAGAAAATACAGTTTTAATTTTGTCTTAAAAAATAAACGTTGAAAGTTATCATGCCTCTTACACGATGCTAGTCAGGGATCACAAGAAGTGAAGAGTAGAAAACCACCGGGTAGGTAGATGTTTTATCTGGTCTATGTAGCTGTAAATAAGTGCAGCAGAGAAAAACAACACATGTTAATCAACATTACATAAATATGAATGGGAAAAGTTGTTTGTTAACACTTTGGGCAGTTTTATCGCAGTTCAGTCTGTGGCAGACTGTTGAATCAAGCCCTACTCTCTGAGAATAACACAACCACATCATTCCCGGATTTCCTTGTAAGAGTCCCGAATGTTCTCTATCATTCCCAAACTAAGTAATCTAAGTTTGAATAATTGATGTAT
>NC_043009.1:30804362-30849362 GCF_006345805.1 Octopus sinensis | reverse complement strand
TGGCACTTATTTTCTCAACCTTGAAAGGATGAAAGGCAAATTGGACCCCAGCGTCAATCTAATGTTAAATATTGGTGTCTTAGGTCTATTCTAGTACTGCTGAACAATTGGAATTTCATATCAATCTAGTTGTAAAAATTAAACGAGGTTTTGTTTTACATATATCTAAATATTGTGAAGGCTGTCTCATTTGGATTGGAATTTAAAAGATTGTATCAGCATATTTTTAAGTATTTTTAGATATTTATGAATCGGCATTTTTAGCTGGTTTGGCTTTTTTGCGTTTTTTTTTTCTCAGCAGTCATGTCTGCTTTTGGTTCAACAACACATTCTGATGAAACACTTCGTTAGAACAGAACGCTTTTAACAATTTCAAAATTTTAGTAAATATAGATTTAAACATCAGGATGACAAATTTCAAAGCCATAAAATCCTCTATACTTTGCTATTATTTTTCAGAACAGTTCAATCGCCTACTGACATCTTTGGAATCAAATATACACGTGAGCACAACAGAAACACAAACATGAGAAAACGCACACACAGACCTGTGCATATATATACACTAACAAATATACTTCCACAAACACACGTACATACAATCAGGCATACACATGCTGACACACATGTGCACACAGAAACTAAAGCTACATATAAATCCAGACTCAAACAAACCAATACTTGCTGCCAAATAAGAGAGAGTGGGTTTGTCTTTAGTTTACAAACTGTAACCACAAGAGAAACCACGCGACCAGAGCTGTTTGATATCACGAAGGAAACAAAGTGCGAAATGTGAAAAGCTAAATGTTCCTATCCATCAGTCATTCGTCTAGAATTCTCAAACTTCAGGATTGTTTTTATTTATTTTCTTTCTTTTCTGAATAATTTGTTGTTATTGTTTTTATTTAAATGTTTACTTTTTTCCTCTTTATATATTTTTTTCTCTCGGTTTCTTTTTATTTTTTACTGTAAATCTCTCTTGCGAGAAAACCTCAAAACATATGCAGCGGAATCAGTCTTAGAAGATATTGATATCAACATAGCGTTCCGTTTCCCTCAGTTTCCATTAATTAATTAATTTATTTACTTATTTGTGCTCCGTTTTTATGTTTGGTTTTGTTCTTTTGTTTTTCTTGTATTTTCTCGTCCACCTAGTAATCACCATCATCGCTATTATAATCATCATCATCATTGGTGTCATCATCTACAGTATCATCATCGCTATCATAACCCTCCTTCTCCTCTTCCTCCTCCTTATCACCATCATCATCATCATCGTTGTCATCATATACATCATCATTATTGTTGTCGTTGATGCCGATAGTACTATCCATACTGCCGTCGCTGCTGCCACCGCCGCTACTACTGCTGCTGCCGCTGCCGTCGTCATCATACTCCTCATCATCTTTTCCTCCAGCCTGATTGATGGTGAGTCTGTTTTGGGAATTTCTTACGTTGCAAATTATATATATATAAAAAAGAACAACAAAAACAAGAAAAATCAAGTGTGTCAGTTTTCTGACAGATTTTTCACATCAAAGTTAGATGCACACACACACACACACAGACACACACGTGTGATTCTCTCTCTTCTACTTATATGTGTGTGTAGTGTGTGTGTTTGTATGTATGCATGTATGTATGTATGTATGTATGTATGTATGTATGTATGTATGTATGTATGTATGTATGTATATATATATGTATATGTATAGTGTATGAATAGATGTATACATACATAGTCATAAAATACGTAGATATGTTTGTCCCACACTCCTATTTTCAGTTTTTCCCACTACATTTTCTCCTCTCACCATTACTCTCCTTCTAATCTAACTTCTTTCAGCCTCTACTTTCATTTACTATTTCAACTAGTTTTCTCTCTATTTTTCTATCTTTTCTCACTTTTCTACATTCATTAAGTCTGTTCCTCTCGTGCACATTTACTCTTTATCTCTGACTGTCTGTCTGCCTCTCTCTCTATCTATCTATTTATCTATCTGCTCACCTATCTGCATACGTATCTATTGACCTATCTATCTCACCTTGTTATCAGCCTATTTCATAGCTAGATAGAAAGATATAATCTTTCCTCTAAATACCTTTGTCTTTAATTTCTACATCTTCTTTCCTACACTCTGATTCAACCCATCGGTAACTCAACAAAGATTTATTTCTACCCTTGCCAAAAATAAATAAATAACAAAATATGCAAACTAAAACTGAAGCAAAAATAAACCACTTTATTGATTTCGTTCCAGTTTATGTTGGACGTTGTAAACCTCATAAATGACCAACTTTGATTACAATAGTTTTCACAGATGCCAATAGGTTTTGCTTCCACTCAACAAAATGGCCACTCGATAGCCAACAAATCTGATGGGCATAACACTGCAAATATCACGCACAAGTAAGATATTCGAGTAATGGCTGTTTATATATATATATATATTATATATATATATATATATATATATATATATTATATTATATATATATATATATATATATATTATATATATATATATATATATGTATGTATGTATGTATGTATGTATGTATGTATGTATGTATATAAGTGTGTGTGTGTGTGTGTGTGTGTGAGACCGTATGTTTATCATTGGCGATTTTCTTTCTCCATCTTCCCTCCCTTGGACTTTTACTTTTTTCTATATTTCTGATGAAGAGCTCCACTAGAAACATTAAGTCCTCCTGTCTTTCTTTCCTTTCCTGAGCGCCCAATAACATTATACTTGTTCCACGTCCCCGCGTCGTTGTGTTTTCTCTTCTTTCATGTTTGGATTAACTATATATATATATATAAATACTGGAGATAGGATTATCTCTCTATATAGAGTACTTCGAAGTGCTCAGTTTATTTGAGCCATAGAAAAATAGTAGAAATAATGAGACAAAGGGTAAATTACCAAAATATATTCTTTTGTGAAATCATTGTATGCACCAAATGATGTGCTAAAAATATATAGATATATAAACATATTCAAAATATATTAAAATACATTAAAATATATAGATATGAATATATACAAATATGTTAAGAATATATTAAGTATGTACAAAAGTATTTAGTCCTACTTACTTTTTAAAAATTGTATTAAAATATATAAAATATTGTAAATCCATAAAATTTATTATTCTCATAATTACAAACTCCAAGGCAGATAGCTTAAACATGTGAATCAGGAGCTCTCCTATGCTGGGTGATTCTGGAGCGAAGGCAGAATCTCAAAACCCAGGTCGCCGGGTGGTGAATGCTGGTTCCGGTAGAGCCATCCAATTCGGTTGTGATGTGGGCTCCAAGTTGGACTTACCTCTGCCGATGACTTATCGACCCGAATTAAACTCTTTGGGGCGACATTCTATCTAAAATAAAAAAAATTCTGTAATTTCCGTGTACCCAATTTATGCCTTCTTAAAGGATTTAACCTTCGCAAAAATGTCATATACAAATGCGTTGAGTTAACACATCACAACCACCAAGCAATGATATATGTTGGGAGTACTGTAAATTTTAAGCGTAGATATCGCGCACATATGAATTCGTTTATTAATACTAAAACTAAATGCTCTACATCTTTAACTACGCATATCCACAACCTTAAAACACAAAATACGCAGTATAAATTATCTTGGTTAACAGTAACAGAAGCCTTCTTTTATAATTCACATATGCGTAAATGTAATCTTTGTGTTAGGGATTCCCTATCAATTCTGCGTATGCATAACTCTTGAATGTTAGATAAGTTTTCAGGCATCATTTCATGTAGGCACAGGTATTATTCGACCCTTAAGAATCTGTTTAACTCTACATAATTACGCGAAAAACCCGTAACTCTATTAAATCTGAAATATAAAAATTGCTTTAGGTCTTCTCCACCTCTAATATTATTAATAACGTCTCAAGAGTAATTTGATACTCATATATATATGAGTGTGTGTGTGTATGTATATACATATGTATACAAACATATATACATACACACACACATGTATGAATGTATGCATTAAAAGGAATTTCTTTATTGCATCTTCAGTTTCATGCGACAGTGATCATCAGGTGAGAACTGACCACCGTTAGTGTGTGAAACGAGTAACAATAAAACACCTCAGCTTAAATAAACAATACACACAGACAAGCAAACGCAGACAAAGGGACATATAGTTTTAGCTGAAAGAAATGCAGTGGTCATGAGTCTTTACAGAGTTTCTAAGACTGATGGCAATGAAGGAGAAAAAGGGTGAATGAGAAGGAAGAAAAGAAGAGAAAGTTATCTTAAAGCTGGAGCCCTGGCCTCTACGCATGTATCAGAGCAGTCTATCTTAAAAGCACCCTATGTTGCAGATGGTGATGAATGTCTGTGGGTCGAAACTGCAAAACTTATGTCAGTGATTGATGAAATAATATCCATCCATCCATCCATCCATCCATCTATCCATTTATCTATCTATCTGTCTGTATCTCTCTCTCTCTCTCTCTCTCTCTCTCTATCTATCTATCTATATCTATCTATCTACACACACATAGTTCATTCTTGTGTATTCCTTGCCCCCTTTCTTTTTCCCCTGTGTTAAATTTTAATCTATTTTGATTGTGAAATTTTTCTTTCATCATGGATTTGGAAATTTTCGTTCATTAATTTCATTCTTCTATTTTGTTACCTGCTATCTTTTCTCCTATCTTGTGTTCATTCTTTCTTCTCTCTCTCTCTCCATTCCTATGTTTCCTTCAAACATTTTTCCTCCTACCCTCTCACTCTACATTGTCTCCTCTCTTTACCCTTGTCCTTCTATTCTTCCTTTCTCCCCCCCTCTCTCTCTCTCTCTCTCTCACTTGCTCATGATATTTATTGCATCTTGGAATCTCAAGAAAGAAATCACTTTAATAATTTTATATATATTACTGTTGTTCGAAGATTTCATTTGTGAGTGATTAAGCGATTGATACCTGCTCTTTTCTCACAAATGTACCTGGCACTTTACAACTCCATTTTCAGTTGCTTCTCATTCGTCTATTTATATTGATGAGATAATGTCTGAATATAAATATTTTTTTGAGGGATTGTATGAAGGAAAAGTGCTGTTGGGTTAATCAAGCGTGGGATTCGGATCTATATTAATACAAACATCGTAGGATTGACATTTTTAAAATAATTTTCTTTGCACAACATTTGTATGTTTACCCTCTCTCCTAACTCGCTAAATTCCTCTTAATATAAAAATGTATTTTCCATTTTCCTTGGACACATGTTTATATTTCTATCTTTGCAACCATACTTTGCTAGTAATTTAAAATGACTTGTAGCTTCAAAATCAGAGAAATTTATTTCAGAAATACTGTTGAGAATTTTAGAATAGCAAAACAGAGGTTTCTGTAGAAATTGTCCAGAAGTTTTCATATTTTAAGAGTTAAAAAATGCAACGTCTATTTTACAGATGTTTGTCAACACATCTGTAAATAGACATTGCATTTTTAACTCATAAAACATGAGAAAGTCAACATTGTAACTGTGAAGGAAAACAATACCACATATTTTATTAGCGCAGTGAAAGAAAAAAAATTTAACACTTGTCATAATCCAGAATAAATGGTTTATCAGTGCATCTGTCTTCGACAATTTCATGGAGAAAATGGAATAAACAAAAGTTAGATTAATTAGCTTCTTGTGAAACGGAAGGCAATTCCATATGTCTTAAGGGAAGCCGGAAGCTCTCTATTTGATATGCAGAGCAATGTATGGTTATATGGAAGAGTCTGGTCTTCGTGACATAGGACTATGTGTGTTTGGGTTGCCACACACGTACCCACTGAATGATGTGACAACCTGAGAACACTAAACTTTTTGTTTGCAAACGGTGAGTTTGGCAAGGTTGTTGTTTCAGGATCACCGTTGCCCTGGTGACACAGTATGGCTAGGTGGATAAATGATATAACACACAACAATATGTGGCTTGGTGGGGGCTGCGTCGATGGTGTAGAATGATGGGATGATGAGATGCCCTTCATATAACAAAAAAGCTATCATCGAGTTTTTCTCATTGAAAGTGGAAGTAGGAAACACTAAAATAATACAACTGCGATTTGCAATACGCTTAAATACCTCAGGATACTAAACAAGGAATAAACAAACAGTATAGAAGTGCTCTACATTACATATATTAGTGTATCTAAACATAAAACATATTGCTTTATATTTAAGAGATGAGGAATTATGTACATTATTTACATTATTTACATTTGAAAGATATTTGTCTTCATCTTGTTTGTTGTTAACACAGTGGTTTGGCTGATATACCCTCCAGCCTTCGTCACGGGCATATGGCGTAGTACTTAAGAGCACGGGCTGCTAACCCCAAGATTCCAAGTTCGATTCCAAGCAGTGACCTGAATAATAATAATAATAATAATAATAATAATAATAATAATAATAATAATAATAATAATAATATTAATAATAATATAATAACATCAACATCGAAAATACCTTAGGAATGATAATCCAGGTTTGAAATTTCCCCAAGACACCTAATGAAGGTTGGATGGTATATCAGCCGAAACGTTGTGTTAACAACAAACAAGATGAGGGCAAATATCTGGAAATTGTAAATAATGTAAATAAGGTAAATAATGTATGAAATGTATTATCTTCAGTGGGATCAATAAATACTCAGCTACACGAAAATTTAGAAGCAGAGCATTTGTCGGAATGAGGAATATGAAACAGAGTTCAAGGACATAGAAAATATTATGGAAACAAATATTGGCATAATACATTTTTATGAAAATATTAAGACAGTTAGTTTTGGAGCTGTAGCATGACCAATTACATCAGGTGATCTTAGAAGAAAGCAAGAAGTGAGAGTCTTCTAATTTGAGGGCACATCAGATACTCAGTGCAACCAAACCAGTAACATTAACAGTGCGGTTTGTGATTTATTCAGTCACTCTTCAACGTAGAGCATTCAATGGTGTCTTCAGAAGGAAGCGAAAGAAGCCCCAACCTTAATTGTACCCATACATACACACACACACACACACACACACACACACACACACACAACACACACACACACACACAATATATATATATATATATATATATATATATATATATATATCGGAGATCCCCCTTCTGTCACGAATGACCATGGGATTGCACATAGAAAGTTACCCTCCAAGGCACAAGTCCGGGCAAGGTTGTTTATGAAAGACCAGCAATCGCCTATGCATACCAACCTCTTCTCTCCACGCCACCGATGTTATCCAAAGGAAAGGTAAATGCCGATACAACTTGGAACTAGTGTCGTTGCAACTAATTTCTACAGCTGAGTGAACTGGAGCAACGTGAAATAAAGTGTCTTGCTCAAGAACACAACATGCAGCCCAGTCCAGGATTCAAACTCTCAACCTTACGGTCGTAAGATCAACGCTCTTACCACTGAGCTATGCACCTTCACATATACATATATGTATGTATGTATGTATGTATGTATGTATGTATGTATGTATGTATGTATGTATGTATGTATCTATCTATCATATATATATATATAATATATATATATATATATATATATATATATATTATATATATATATATATACATCTACATATATACATATACACACAGACACATATATGCCTGCATACATACATGACTGGAATTATAATTTAATGACGACATTTGAGTGAAATAGTATACTGAGTGCGCTTTAATTCATTCTTTTCAGTGATGAATAACAAAAAATATTTTAATTTAGCAATTTAACAAACTAACAATCGCCACAAGAAAGATTCCCAATAAATTCCAAATACATACAACTAGTTTTATTGATATTTCTTTGAAATTATAGAAATTCTATGCGATTATCTCGCGGTGTTATGATATTACTTCTTTTTCGCCTTGTATACTTTACTTATCTCACCTTATCTTTCATACTTTCTATGGTTCTTTCTCGTTTTCTTTGTTAACTTTCTGTATCTCTCTCTGGCTACATACAATCATTGAGATTCATCTAGAAAGTTGTCTTGATATTCATTAGGTAAAGATTATGATATATATATATCTATATATATTAATATATATATATATATATATATATATAGATATATATATATATATATATATATATATATATATATATATATATAATGTATGTATATATAGCCCAGGAGTGGCTGTGTGGTAAGTAGCTTACTTGCCAACCACATTTTTTCCGGGTTCAGTCCCACTGCGTGGTACCTTGGGCAAGTGTTTTCCACTATAGCCTCGGTCAACCAAAGCCTTGTGAGTGGATTTGGTATATGGAAACTGAAAGGAGCCTGTCATGTATATATATATATATATATATATATATATATATATATATATATGTATGTATATGTTTTGTGTCTGTGTTTGTCACGCCACCATCACCTGACAACCGATGTTGGTGTGTTTACATCCCCGTAACTTAGCGGTTTGGCAAAAGAGAGCAATAAACTGAGTACTAGGCTTACAAAGAATAAGTCCTGGGGTCAATATGTTCAACTAAAGGCAGTGCTCCAGCATGGCTGCAGCCAAATGACTGAAACAAATAAAAGAATATATAGGTATGAATATATATGTATACTTTAATATTTGTTTCTATGTGGATATATATATAATGACCATTTAATATGACAAAATTTTGTACTGCAGCACGAAATTTTGTCAGTGAATAGGTTGCAGTTTCAAAGCAACGAAAATATCTTGTTACAAATTAAATTCAAATGTCGAAGTGAATCTAACAATTTTTGTGTGTGTTCTTAAATGGCTTATAAACATCTTCCACGCTGCAATTGTTTTTGTTTCAGCACACGATCTCAGATCAAGTCATTTGCTATGCAAGTACATCTCCGTAATATATATACATATAAATTTATACTAGAATATAAGGATAAAACCACGTTAGTGATTTTTAGCAGGTAGTCAGCATGCAATAAAAATTTATAAGTAAGTTATACATTAAATTAATAATTATATATACATGTATATAATTGTATTAAGAAAGGAAAGACCCATCTCCAACATGCTTGAAAATGCCAAGGCGTTCAGATACTACTAGAACTAGCAGCATTGCTGAACGGCTCCTGCCAGTCCGGGACTGTGGGCTGATCTGAACTTAGTTCTGGTGATTGTCGCATAGTTTCAGATGTCGACGTACATTAAGATATATATATATTTTATTTTCATCATATTTCGGCCAAAAAGGTTCAGCATATATCTGTGTACATAGAAACAAATATACATCCAAATATGAATATGTGCGTGTATGCATAAAAGCCAATGTACATATACATTTGCACACATATATACACACACACACATACACACCACACACACACACACACACACACACACCACACACACACACACACACACACACACACAACACACACACATATATATATACATACCGTTTTGGCCGAAATATGATGAAAATAAAATTTTGATAGAAATTTAGCAGCTCTTGAACTGTTATAGTTATTCTTCTTGTTCCTACTCTTATTTTATTTTATTTATTCATTTCTGTTTTTCATTATTGTATCATAACCTACGCCTATGTCAACTTTTTATGCCTTCCTCTGTATAATCATTCTTTTTTTTACTTTTATATATTTTCTTAATGTTATTTTTATTTATATTTCATTGTGGTCTGTCTGCACATACAACCTGTGAATTACGCTCACAAACACAGACACAAACACACACACACACACACACACACACACACAATACACTAACATATGCAAAAAATGCAATGCTTGCTTTATGATAGATGATTTATCAGCTCAAGACACCCATAGATGCATAATGTGCTATCTCGTCTCATCTATCTTTACTTCTTTGTTCATATTAACTAAAGAAATCTTGAATGAAATTCAGAAATTTATTCCTAGGGGGTTTGCCTGGTAGAACTGTTGTGTGTAGAGTAAAAAAAAAAGCAAAATAACAGACCATAAATAAACAAAATATAATTCTGTTGAATTCTTTCTCCTATCAATATCCCATTGAATGATTCAACATATATATATATATATATGTGTGTATGTGTGTGTGTGTGTGTGTGCATATGTATATTTAAGATATTATATATATTATATGTAGGTAGGTATACACACACATATGTATGATATATATGTATTCGTGTGCATGTGTTTTTCTAGATTTTTGATAGTTTTTATTTTGTTATTTTTTACGAAACTGTCATGATTGTTTTTCTTATTTTATTCGTCTGATATGTTTTGCTGCATTGACAAAATTTAACATATGTCTCTAATATATTCACCAAGTAGGTGTCCTTATTTTCAACTGGAAAATCTTCTGACCCATGGTAAATAATTCAATGCTGCTGTAACCATAAAATATATATATATATTACAGACTACAACAATTATGAAATATTGAGCTCAATACATATACGCTTACACATATATGCATACATACATCTCTTTGTCTCCCTATATATATATATATGTGTGTGTGCGTGTGTGTGTGTGCACTTGTGGTGAGTTCAGTATTTCATATGAAATAAGGAAATATCTGTATTGATGTTCAAATTCGAATTGTTGCACTGAATTTACAACTCTGGTATAAATATAAATATATAAAGCTTCTGCTATATTCGTTATACGACTTCAACATTATGGTTTTTGTTTATTTCTGAATGTGAAGTTTAAAGTTTGAAGCAGTAGGAAAAGATTTACCATCTGTCGTGAGTGTGCAGTGATCCACCAGCACAACCAGGCCAACAGTTAGTTTTCTATGCCTTTCGACAGAACCTTTGTGCTATCCTAAATTATATATATATATATATATAAAGTTAATACAAACATAAAAACACAAAGAGAAAACACAACAACGCGAGGACGTGGATCAAGTATAGTATTACTGGACGCTCAGGAAAGAAAGAAAGAAAGAAGGAGGGTTTAACGTTTCGTCAGAAACATAGGAAAAGGAAAGATCCAATGAAGGGAAGACGGAGGAAAAATTTTTTATATATATATATATATAAAATTTAGGATGTATATATGTGTGTTATATATAGGCAAACCACGGAACCATAAAACAGGAAAGAAAAACCATAGTCAATTATTCGTACATGATCAAAAGTTTTACATGGAAAAATAAGAATAGAAATGATGTTTTGAGCAAAAGTCTAGAGGAGAAAATGTTGGAAGGAAAAGATCGTCCATAGAAAAGCATGCATCATATATATATATATATATATATATATATATATATATATATTATATATATATATATAGCTTTGTCTCACTCCATCCCTCGTCAAAAAGTGTTATAATCTAAGACATTGCAACTATGATGCTTCGTTTGTTTTCATACACGATGTATCTAAAAGTATATTGTTTTTGGAGTTCCGTTCATCTAACCATAGGATATGGTTTGAGTAATATTCAACTGTCGTTATTCTACCACTTAAAACAGGAGTGTATCTCACGCTTTTATCTCTTTGTGAATATTTGATAATAGAATGAAAAATATAAAATGAAAAGTGATTTAAACTGCTTTTTCATCAAATCTCTCCGACTGAGGTATTTTAAATGTTACACAGCATTAATTCAATGTTTTTCAATATAACTCTCTAGGTTAAGTGGTGAGCTGGCAGAATCGTTTACTTACTCTTTGTAAGCCCAGTACTTATTCTATCGGTCTGTTAAACACACCAGCATCGGTTGTCAAGCAATGCTAGGGAGACAAACACAGACACACAAACATATACGCAAACATATATATATATATATACATATATACGACAGGCTTCTTTCAGTTTCCGTCTACCAAATTCACTCACAAGGCATTGGTCGGCCCGGGGCTATAGCAGAAGATACTTGCCCAAGGTGCTACGCAGTGGGACTGAACCCGGAACCATGAGGTTGGTTAGCAAGCTACTTACCACACAGCCACTCCTGCGCCTGTAGTGGTGGTGGTGATGGTGGTAGTTTTACTATGCCAGAGTACAAATCCTACCGCAACCCCTTTCAGTCACCTTTTACGACACACAGAAAAAACTTTGGGTCTGTTATTTGCTGCACTAATCCTCACACATCACTAGAGCAACGATAAATATAGTGTTTTGCTCAAGAATACAACTTGCTACCCAGTCTAAGAATCGAACCAACATTCTGCTGAGCGTATATGCAACACCAGAACGACTTGGTTATGTGCCATCGTTATATGACTGGTATTTTATTTTATCGGCCTCCAGGCGGATGGAAAATAGAGTTGACCTGAATAGAATTTGTGCTCATTGATTTCGACTTTTTAACATAAAGGAGGCCAGTTTTTACTTTCTATATATAAAGTTTAGATGAAAGCTGAAAGTAATGTCTTTCAGTAATGTCATGGGTGTGTGGTAAGTAGCTTGCTTACCAACCACATGGTTCCGGGTTCAGTTCCTCTGCGTGGCACCTTGGGCAAGTATCTTCTACTATAGCCTCAGGCCAACCAAAGCCTTGTGAGCGGATTTGGTTGATGTAAACTGAAAGGAGCCCATCATATATATATATATATATATATATATATATATATATATATATATATGTGTGTGTGTGTGTGTGTGTGTGTGTGTGTGTGTGTGTATGTTTGCGTGTCTGTGTTTGTTCCCCCAACATCGCTTGACAACCATTGCTGGTGTGTTTACGTCCCCATAACTTAGTGGTTTGGCAAAATAGACCGATAGCATAAGTACTAGGCTTACAAAGAATAATTCCTGGGATCGATTTGTTCAACAAAAGGCAGTGCTCCAGCATCGCCGCATTCAATTGACTGAAACAAGTAAAAAGAGTAATATAGTATACAGTTTCTAATTATATTGAACTCAGTAAAAAGCAGTGATTTTGTTGCCAATTTTTACTATACTGAGTTACGTACAGTTGATTCGCAGATCATCTAATTTATCACTCCTCACTAAGCTTACACTTCATTCTAAAGTACATCCACCTCTACTCATCTCAAAATGATCGTCTATAACTTCCATTCAAATTTACACCAAACTGTAATTGTGTTTGCTCACAGGTCAGTTTGGTCATGGTGAATGGTAATTTGTCACAGGACGGTTCTGAGTTTCAAGCAGCACCAATCGAATAACTAGTCATCATATTTTGGAAATGACATATCTTAATAATTAAAATCAAATTGTTCACTGCATTCACAGGTTTTAGATAACTTGCTTCATAATCTCAACAATAACAGAGAGAAAGATATATATAGTGGGCTGGTAGTTGCTGGGATTTATAGAGAACTTATAAATGACTTTTAGCTGGCAGCTAGTGGCTTATTCAGATAAATTTATCAATCTTTTGCTCTTTCAACTCCAAGCCAACACTCCATGTTGTTTATCGCTGCTAGCTTGCTGTCCTGATGACAAGTAAATGGTGTGTTATGGCAGGAGTTGTTTTGAAGATGATTTCAAAATATACACAAGTTTAATCACATTGAATGAGTAGTTACATGATATATGAGGCTGTAAAATGTGAGATAACTTTAATTTTTATGCCTGGATGTTACCATTCATGAAGCAAAACTTAAGAGCAGCAATATTTGCCATGTGATATCAGTATCATAATAATTTGGTGAAGATGATGATGATGATGATAGCATCGACAGCAACAATAAACATGATTATTATTATTGCTTTTGTCGTCATAGTTGATTTTGTTTTCTTCTTCTTTTTCTTTTCTTCTTCTTCTTCTTCTTCTTCTTCTTAGTAGTATTAGTATTGCTACTTATGTTATTGTTATAAGCATCTCTGCAATCATCTCCACCACTGAAACAGCGAAATGGTTGTGGTCTTCATAATCATCATTTGTCGTCGTCATCATCTTCGTCGTCATTATCTTCATCTTCTTCTCCTCTACTTCCTCCTCATCCTCTTCCTTCACTAACACTACGGTATCATCATCGTCATCATCATCATCATCATCTCATTGGTTTAGTTCTAGTTATCGTCACTTCTGTCACGTGAATTAATCACAAAATCATCAATATTGATTTTGAATAAAAAAATTAAACATTATCACCATCCTTTCATCCTTACTATTACTATTATTATTATTATTATTATTATTATTATTATTATTATTATTATTTTATTATTATTATTATTATTATTATTATTATTATATCATCATCATCATCATCATCGTTAGTAGTAGTAGTAGGAGTAGCAGTGTTATTTAATTATTATTACTGTCATTAATGGGAGGGAATTGGGAACTATTTGAGCAGAAGCTGTAGAGTGGGGAATGAATTGGCAAGCACTGTATGCCCTCACTTCTCATTAGGTTTTGTGTTCAAATCCTGCGGGGGATAGCTAATGCCTTTCATCGTTGTGAGGTCACCAATTTCAAAAACGAGTCAAGTAATGTGTCTGTGGAATTGTCTAAAATGCTCTGCTTCCAATTAATGGCAGTGTTCAATAATAATGATAACCAAAACTATCTTTCATCTTTTTAGTTGTTTAAGTCATTAGACTGTGGCCATGCTACTGTACCACCTTAAAAAATTTTAGTTGAATGAATCGACCCCACTACTTGTTTCAGCTTTTATACCTGGTCTTTATCCTATCAAACTGCTAAGTTACAGGAACGTAAACACACTAACACTGGTTGTCAATGGTGGTGATGGACAAACGCAAACACAAAGACACACACACTATTAAATACATACATATACACATATATGTGTGTGTATATATATATATATATACACACACATATATATATATATGTGTATATGTATATATACATATGTATACATATATATGATGACGACATATAGGCATACACACATACGTGCGCACGCACACACATGTTCTTTCAGTTTCTGTGTACCAAATCCACTCAGAAGGCTTTTGTCATCCCAAGTCTATCGTAGAAGACACCTGCTCAAAGTGTCATGCAATGGTAGTGAACCCAGAGCCATGTGATGGGAAAGCAAACTTCTTACCACTCACCCACGCCTGCGCCTATAACTATAATAATAATAATATTGATTTCAAATTTTGGCTGAATGTCAGTCATTTCAAAGGAGGGTGTAAGTCGATTAATTCGATCCTAGAGTTCAGCTGGTACATATTTTATTAACCCCCAAAATATCAAATGTAGAGTTGACCTCTGTGGAATCCGAATTCAGAACGTAGTGCTATAATAATAATAATAATAATAATAATAATAATAATAATAATAATAATAATAATAATAATGATATTGTTGTAATTAATTTGCTGTTATTGTTGCATTTGTTGTTTTTGTTGTATCTTGTGATATAGTGAAGAGTTTCTTTTTAATTCGATATTTTTGAGATTCTTTTTTCCTTTCTAAGACAAAATACATAAACTATTTTCGAAAATATTATATTATAGTAATATTTATAATCTAATTTAATCTGGAATAGACAAAAATGGTGACCCTTATTGTATATAAAACCATATTATTTTAATTTTTCAATGTATTTTGACGTCAAGATGGCGTCTTCTCACAGAAACACTCTTGAAAAAAATGTGGAGATGTGGGGAAAAAAGGAAACAATAGCAAGGAGATAACAATATATATGAAAGACTATAATCTTGAACATAAACACATACATATATACACTCACATATTTACATACATATGTATTTATATATGTATGTATGTATGTATGTATGTATGTATGTATGTATGTATGTATGTATGTATGTATGTATGTATGTATGTATGAATGTATATAAGCAGATAGTTGTTTTCAATGGAGAGGATTTCTTCATGCACAACTGATACTTTCTCCACTAACTGCGATCTCTCTGAGTATTTGAAAGTCACCTACAGTTTTTTGTGTGATGTAGACGTTATTTTCGCGTGGTAGAGAAGTATCAATCTTTGTGAAGCATCTTCCTCATGTTGACTCTTTCACTGGATATGACCGCACATTTAGAAATCTACTTTGCTTGAATCATTGTAGAATATATGTAACAAGAAAATATAAATTTGCTACAATAGAATGGAAAGATTACATACATGATGAAAAATGAATAAAGAAATTGAATACTATATAAAAATATTTGATGTAAAATAGCTGTTTATGTATATTAAAGAGAGCTAGGAATTTAAAAAAAATATAAATTTTCCTTGTAGTTTATTTTAAAATTTCATGAAGGGATATATTACTCAAAATATGGGGAACACTAGATGCATTTGAGGTAACAATTCTAACGTAGTTTTTATGTTTTAATATTTATATAAATGAAATATTACTATTTTTCTTGTATCTCTGCACCCTGCCACTAATTTGGAGATAATTTGTGATGTTTTTTGCTTATAACTGTATGTCTGTTCACCTATTTAAATTCCCCAACTGATTTTACAGGTATCTGAGTGGGAGAAGAATGCAAGATGTTGATCTGTAGCTTCTTATTGCTGTGACCATTAGAGCAAGTATTCTTCATGGATTTCGAATAGAGTTAGGTATTTTTTTTATCCCAAGACTAAGGCATGCAAAAAGAAAAAGGTCCTACAGGTAGCACAAGAGACAGTTCTTCAACAACTTGTAATAAAGTGATAGGATTCTGCAGAAAAGTATCAGCAATACTTCCACTTGTGTTTTTGTAACTATATTGCAAGGAATGCAATCACGTGATTTCTGTAACGGAACTAGCTCACACAGGCACACGCGCAAGCATATGTGTACAGATCTTTGTGTTTGATAATCTCTTATTCGACTGAAAAAGAAATTTGAAAATGTAATTCATATATATATATATATTAATTAATATTCAGGGCAAGCGGGTAAGTACATTGGCTTTGCCCCATGCTTAAACAAGACGCCAAATGTATGTAAGCTTCATCACAATAAAAATATATATACACGTTCATATATATTATAAACATATATGCATATATATACGTTTTTATATGGACATATATATCTTGTGTACATGTCTGTATATACGTATATATATAATATATATATATATATATATATATATATATTATATATATATATATATATATATATATATATATATATATATATATATATATATATATAATATATATATATATATACACATATGTATAGACATATGTAGACATGTATGCACGTACCATGTATGTGCAATAATTGTATGCATGTATGCATAACTACTCAATACATGCAAAATGTTGATTTGTTACGTTTGGTAATGGCCTCCGGTTTGTCAAGGACAAATTTACCACAGCACAAACATGAGATGGTTTTGATTACAGTCACTTTGAAGCCTTCTTAAGCCTGACTTTATGTAATCAGATTGATGTAGTCAGACACCATCATCACGTTTTCACTTTCCATCATAAACATTAGCTTCATCGTCATCATTTCGCTTTCATTTACCACTTCATTGCTATGTAAAATCTAATTAAATTAGTCCTTTCCTAGCTGCTGCTGCTGCTGCTGCTGCTGCTTCTTCTTCTTCTTTCTTCTTCTTCTTCTTCTTCTTCTTCTTCTTCTTCTTCTTCTTCTTCTTCTTCTTCTTCTTCTTCTTCTTCTTCTTCTTCTTCTTCGCTGAGGTATTAGTACATCATTCAAAATTCTTTTAGGTATCTCATCCAACTTTTGAAAGTCATGTGTTCAAATCCTGCCAATGCCCACTTTAACAGTCATCTCTCCAGGTCCGCTAGATTTATGCACAAGTGAAATAATGAAGTCGAATTGTTAGCAAAACGCTTTAAGCAAACGATAGCTTTATACTGGTAGGCTTAACAGGACGCTCGCCTTTATTTCCACCGCCTGATGAAAGACAGTATTAATTGCAAAATTTGGCACAAGACCAGCAATTACGAGGAGCGGGGAAGTTGATTACATTGACCCCATTACTCAACTGGTACTTAATTTATTGACCTTGAAAGGATGAAAGGCGAAGTCGACCTTGGTGAAATTTGAACTGAAAATGTAAAGACGGATGAAATACCGCTCTTAGTATCTTGTCCTGTGTACTAACGATTCTGATAGCTCGCCATCTTATGAGAGACAATTACTTGGTTACAAACATCCACAAAGTGGGGTGGTGGTGTTTGACGGGTCGGCAAATTAAATCTGTGTTTCCCATGTAGCGTATTGCGGGATTTGCTGTCAAAATGCAAGAACTAGAATTCATATTACAAGGAGTCCGGTCTGACTGATTTACAGTTCCATGAATCCAGCACTTTGGATTAATAGTAAATTTTATTCACACTGAAAGGACCTCTGCGGAATTTGATCTCAGAGCATAGAGATTTGGATCAAATACAAGGAGACATTCAAACAAAACTAACGAATGATTGTATGCATACATACATACATACATACATAGACACGTATATGCATACATACACACATAAATACATGCATGCATGCATACATGCATACATACATGCATAAACACATACATATATACTTAAATAAACACATACATGCATACATATATACACACACATATACGCATACATATACATGCAGATATATCCTTATATATGCATATAATAAAAAAAGTAGTGAGATGTATGTGTGTGTGTATTAATTTATATATATATATATATGTATATATGTGTATATATATATATATATATATATATATATATATATATATATATGAATATCCTTTTATACATTCATGTATTTTTAATGTGTGTATATGTGCACGAATATAAGTTAGTCTTGTAGCGTGTTCACATACGCTTTATGATATGAAGTTTATACCAGAACATTACTGAAGATAAAACGACAGAATTATTACAAAAGTAGACGTTTAGCTTCGCGCTCCCTACTCACTGCGCTGCCATCATTAGGTTCCCAACCCCTGTTGTGACTATTGCAATTAATTGAGTTGGTGCCATTAAAAGTTTAGGGATCATGGGCAGGGAAGTAGTGCATAGCTAAGTGGTAAAACAGAATTGGAAACTCCTTAGGGTTTCTACACATCATACCAATACAATATAGCGCATGCAATCTCTGATAGATAGTCAGTTTATTGATTTTGGTCAATGATCCGACAGTCTTTCAGTGTTGAATTGAAATCATGTAAATGAGACGAGTGGAAGAATGAAATAATAGGCAGAAAATAAAATTAAATGAAACCAAAAAGACGTATGATCAGAATGACTGTGAAAAAATAATGAAACAGAGGAGGTTGGAGTAGAAGACGATAATCAGAGGTTTTATGTAGGAAATAATTTAAAGAAAAAAAATGGCAAATTTTGGGTTAAATGAAAAACTGCAATGTCGGAATAATTCCAGACACCATTTGGAGACAGGCTCAAAGAATTAAGTTAATGCAAAAGACAAGCATACTAAGAATGGTTGTAAGTGTGAGGGGGAGTTAGTTGAGAGGTCAATGGGATGTGTTGGGTGTACAGGGCAATAATGAGTGTATTAATTGGCTAGCATACTCTGATAATGTCAAAAATTGTTAAGAGGGACAGATAATGGAGCACCAGTCCATTTACCCACCCTCGACTCCACAATTACTCATTTGTGGACAGTAACTCTTGTCAGGAGAGAAAGAACTTACTAATCAAAAGGTTGATGTCAGGCATTTTTCTCATATTTTTGTTGAAATGGTTCTTGCACACTGTTACATTCGGTACTTAAAATCACACACACACACACACACACACACAATATATATATATATATATATATACATATATATATATATATTTATATATGTATTTGGATGCATATGCATGTGTATGTATATATGAATGCAGACACGGATCTGTCTATAGCTAAATCAGTCTCTCTCCAAATATATATGTGTGTGTGAATGTGTGTGTGTGTGTGTGTGTGTGTGTGTCTGTGTGTGTCTGTGTGTGTGTGTGTGTGTATGTATACAGACACATACACACACTCGCACATAGCAATTTGACTGTCTTTCTCTTGTATTACTTTTCAGATCATTTGATTATACACACACACACAAATACACACATATATGAATATGCATGTGTGTATTTGGGTCTGTGTGTATGATAGAGAGTTAGATAGATAGATAAATATCTTGACAGATAGATAGATAGATAGATAGATAGATAGATAGATAGATAGATAGATAGATAGATAGATAGATAGATACATACATACATACATACATAAATACATACATACACATACATACATTGGAATCACTCCTTAATTATCTGGAACATATTTTCCTCCTACTGGCACAAAACTTATTTAGATGCACATCACTAGGCATTATTACCCTCCAATTGCTATTGTTTTACAGAAGGCATAGTCTCTGCTTAGCCACGTATCATTAGACATGGCCTCCCCATAGTCAGTCTAGTATCATAAGAGACATAATCTCTCTTCATCTCTCTCTCTTTCGCCTCCCCCCCTTCTAGCCACACCTTGCTACACATGGTTTTCCTCTTGTCACTGCAACTTCGAATTCGCAACGTCAATTATCACCATCATCATTGTTCGACTCTGATTTGAGTCTAGTCTATAGAATAGCAGCGTTTATCGACCATATTCAGTATCATGGACGATATCCAGCTAGGCGCACAGAATAATAACACAGTTTCACAGATAAATACTGTATTAGAGAAAAAACCCCATAAAAAACCCTGAAATAACGAGAGTTCAAACAAGGGTCATGTTTGAAGAACGACCCAGACTTTCATCACCATCTGTACTGGTGACAACATTGAACAAATCCATAAAATGGTTCGGCTGGACATCTATTGATGAAATGGCAAATATTATACAAAACAGTCGTGGTTCTGTATCCGAAATAATCCACAACACACTTGAGTTTAGTAAGTTCTGTGCGAAGCAGAATCCATAATAACTTAGAGTATTGCAAAAAAAATTCGTATTGCATGCTGCCAATGATTTCGTTGTTATTATGCAAAAGTGTCGTAAATCCAAAATGTTGTTTTTTAAGAAAACGAAAGAATAGTTTTAGTATTCCATAGCAAAACCGTTGTAATACACTTTGATAATTTTTCATGTTTTGGCATCTGAAGCAGCTAGAGATACAATAGTTTGACCAAAAGAATTGACCATTGCAAGCAAAAATAAATATTGAAAAGAACACATTTAGACAAATTTGGATATACGACAGTTTAACATAATAGCAAATTATTTAGATCGCTGCAATAATGAAGGTGAAATCGTGAAAAATTGAGTTGCTGGTGACAATTGCTATAATTTCTTTGCAGAAAATTCTTTGAAATGATTAATTATAATTAATCATTGCAAGATAAATTACTCAACCTCTGTAAGCCCGATATTCATGTGAATCTCTGAAATATTTTTCTCCAGAGAAATAAGAACAAATTAGCGTCAGTCGTATAACGCTACTTTTAATATACAGATGGCGTCACTGAATAATTAACATTAAATGACCCGATTTTTATAAAGAATTACTAATCTTTGTCCACGTTTACTCCTGAATGATGATATCCACCTTCTAATATCATTAATACGATTAGTGTGAAGACGTCTGTGCTTCAGTGATGAAGAAGAATGCCTATAAACATTTATAGGCACGTTCATGATTGGAGAGAGAAAAGAAGGGAAGTTAATTTGGGTTCTTACACATTTGCTATCAAAAGAATGGATCCTCTTTAAGGCACCAATGAGCAGTTGGTAGTTTTAAACCGGAAGATGAATTCTAACCTACCACCCAAAACTATAACAAAAACATTTATAAAACTGGCAACATTTCCAGCCGTAGCTAACAAGTAGAATGGCAGACTGCGATGAAGGAATTGTTTCTGAGGAAAGAACACTGTGAAGTACAGTGAGTCTACCGAGGTCGACTTTGCCTTTCATCTTTTTGGGGTGCATAAAATAAGTAGCATTCGAGCCCTGGGATCAATGAAATCGACTTGCACACTTCTCTGAAATTGCTGGCCTTGAGTCAAAATGTTAAATGAATATGTATGTATGTATATGAATAAATATACGTATATCAAATAACTTTTTCCCTCTCTCCCTCTCTTTCTCTCTCACTTTCATTGGGTCACAGTTTATGATTTAGTGATAAGGATTACCATCTATGATAAGTTACAGTTAGGCCTTGAGAAATAATAGTAAAGTAAGACTTTCATTATTTCTGCGACTGGAAGAAGAATTGTGTGAAACGAAAATCCCTGTGAAACTTTCAGACTGATGTTGGCAAAACTTCATCACAGCATCTGAATAGAATAGCATTGTAATATATTTTATTTTAAGAGGAATAAATATGATTATTTTAATGTCAAGGAATTGTCTTCTTAACAACAACCAATTATTAAACTGACTAAGTGCAGATATAATGCATTACTAACACTTGGAAGAAGGCATTGTAATTTTTCTGTTGAAGTAATTTTTATTACAACTTCACATTCACTATACTTTCTTTTAATTGTTTAACAGTCTAGATAAGCTTTTAAATATATGCCTTGCTTTGCTGTATGTAATTTTACATATTACAAACATTCTTACATCGTTAAGAACATTTTATACATGCATACATTATATATATATATATATATATAAGTATATGTATGTATATATATATATATATATTATATATATATATATATATATATATATATATATACATATATACACACAGATATATGATATATGCAAATATTCACACACACAGAAATATATACATATACACAAATATAAAAATATCTTTTTCCCTCACTTTCTTTCTCTCTATATACACACATACACGCACACACACACACACACACACACACACACACACACACACACACACAACACACACACACACACACATATATATATATATATATATATAAGTAACATAGTTATTGGTGCCCTTGTGTAGACCTACTTCATCTCTAGCCCAACATTATTACATCATTCAGTTAATCGACACGAAAACCAGGTTCTATCCACATTTACATCTCTCACATATACTATAAACACTGATTGTTTCAGTCACAAATTCTCGGCCCTGTCAAAAATTATATGGACTCAACTATACAAAATAGTACAGAAAATATTTTCTATTATTATCTTTCCAACAATATTTGGGTTCATTTCATCTAGGGTCGTTTGTTTTCCTAATCTTGACGGGTCCTTCCACATCATATACGACGATTGTTTTAATTAATTTCATGTCTTACTTCACAACCCGTCATCATATAACTTATGTTTGAGCCAGGATTATTAATTACAAAAAGGTATTTACTTATGTCCCTTTAAGCCTGAAGCTCACATTCTTTAGGGATGTTATTTAATCGACCAACTAATTTTGTTGCACTTATCTCCCATAGCTTGTTGTATTTAGATTTTAAACATTCCTAGAGGGAGTCATTGCCAATTCGTTGATAAAATAATTGTTGTTAATCAAACTTTTTCTACCCACATCATAAAATGGGTGATGTACGCTTGTCGTTTAATGTGCCTATGTACTTGTGAGCAGATTTCAACAACTTCTTGGCTCATCCACTCTCTACCTTGCCGAACATCGAGGACGTGGTACCAGGAAGAAGTAAGGACTGCACCAGCACTAAGTTGGTACCAAGTATTATCAGATGAAATCAAAGAAACTTGAAACGACGTGTTTTGCTCAAGAATGCTATACCCAGTTCAGGAATTGAACTCTTGGCCTATGATCAAGGTCCTAACATCTTAAGCAGTATATGTTGCAACTTCCCATAGCCAGTTGTTTACAAAATAGTAAGTATTGGCTTAAATTTTGGCACAAGGCCATCAATTTCAAAGGAAGGGGTTAAGTCAATTACATCGACCACAATGCTCAACTGGTACCTATTTTATCGACACCGAAAGGATGAAAAGCAAAGTCAATCTCGGTGGGATTTGAACTCAGATGACATGCCTCTAAGCATTTTGCCCAGTCTGCTAACGAGTCTACCAACACGCTGCCTTATATGATACAATAAATATTGATTTCAAATTTTAGCACAAGTCCATCAATTTCAGGAGAGGGCTTAAGTCAAAATCATCGACCCCAATGTTGAACTGGTACTTATTTTTTTGACCCCAGTAGGGTGAAAGGCCAAGTTGTCTTCAGCGGAATTTGAACTCTTAGCATTTTGCTCAGTGTGCTAATGATACTAGCAGCTGATCGTCGTACACGATACACTAAGAACTGATGATGAATTTAATAGACCATAAAGTCTCTTGCGTAAATGTTTGTCGCAGTGAATACAATACAAAGAGTCATCCCTCAGATCATAATTTGTTTCATTAGTTATTGTTGAGTGGGAGCAAGGTCAATTATTTAAGGGCGTGTGTATAATCTAATAAATTAATCCCAGTGTATTATGGTAGAATATATTGTTGGCTGTAGAAGAGAGCACGTAAATGTCAGTCAAAGTGGGATTTACAGTCGCAACATAAATATACGAAACTAATTAATGTAAGCGATAGAAGTCACACAGAGCAGTATAAATAGTAATTCAAATACAGCGTTTAGGGAGCCTGTACATGATCTCACGATCAGCTAGAAATAGCAGCACAATCACCATCAGTTATCCTTAATTTGTTAAATTTATCAAGTGAATTAAAACGATGTTAATGAATCTAGTCCGAGACCAACCTCTAAAGTGGTGGTCACAGTTGGAAAGCTTGATCGTAGATCTGCTCAATTACAGAGTCTAGCCAACAATATTCACAACAGCTACTACTACTACTACTACTACTACTACTACTACTACTACTACTACTACTACTACTACTACTACTACTACTGCTGATGCTGCTGGCACAAAATTTGCAACTATCATTCTTCTGTAAAAAAAATACCAATGCCAATATGTACAGCACACTCACGCAAAACCTCTGCTCAAAATGTTTCTACAAACACAACGCCAACATAATAATTCTTGTCATTCAAAAATCTAAATTGTCTCGTCTCAATAAGAACAAAACATTATTGTCAATGTTAGAAGGAGGAGAAGAATATTCACACTACTCCCAACGGGTTATAAACACCGACGAACTTCTCTCTATAGAAACATTTAATTTACACTACAACAATTTGATACTTATGTAAAATAGCCTTTCTACCAAGTTTGAAGTCTTGTGGTTGTGTTAGAAATAATTATTAAAGATCGAAGTGGATGCAGAATTAGGAGCCAATATGGACTTTAAACCATTTATTAAATTTTTTTTTGTTTCTAAACATCACCATTATCTACTTAAGAATTCATCTTTCTACTTTCTGAGATGGATATAAGTGCTACTCAAATTCATGAACTGACTAGACTTCACCATCCACGAAGCTAGATAAGCGATAGTCTTATATATAATAAAATGGAAGATGTGTGTATGTGTGCGTAGAGGCCATTTACTTTATCCCATTTAAAGTCATATATTTTTCAACCGATTTTGTTCATACTGGGAACATACATCACGTATGTTCCAGAGATAGTCATAGACTCTTCAAATTTTCCACACAACGAATAATACCGCCCCTAGGGGACGAAAACACCTTCTCATAGGCAAATGGCAAATACCAAGGGACATTGATTCAAGGGACATTACTCTTGATCACGTAGTTATGCTACTTTCACTTAGTCTTCTACTACAATTTTTACAATGCCCATTCGCTACAAATCGCCGATATTTTTACATTAGCACTTCTTTGAGGTAGCCATGCAATTTAAATCAGCTTTTAATTATCTTTTAAATGCCTTCAAAATTAATCAATATTATATATATTCACAAAGTTGTGATAGTTGTACAGTTTTTACAATGCCCATTCACTGCAAATTGCCGATATTTGCACATTAGCACAGGACTGTTCTTGCACCTACAAATGCAACTATCACCATTCATAACTATGACTTACTCAGTAGGCTACCATTATACTCGATCAGGTTACACACTTCTAACAGAATTTCTCAACTCCCACCATCCTCCAGGATTCCCTCCCCATGAACTTCACTTAAAAGTCGGTTGCCCTTTCATACTCCTGCACAATCTAAATGCATCCCACACTATGCAATGGAACTCACCTTGTGGTCAAGCAAATGATGGACCACGTCATTAAAACCCAAATTATCATGAGACACGGCAAAATCGATACCGTTTTTATTCCGAAGACTCCGCTAACCCCCAACAGATTGCCCTTATCGTAAGCAGAGACATCAATTCCCTCTCAAATCCAGCTTCACCATGACAATTAACAAAGCACAAGGTCAATTGCTGAAAGTTGTCAGATGGGACCTTCAAACGTCATGCTTTTCACATGGACAGTTCTACATTGGTTGTTCTAGAGTTGGCCATCCAGACTACTTATTCATCTATGCCTCTACGATACGTTGGCCCTAACTAAATTTCTAATACAAATGATAATAATAATAGCAAAAATATACATAAAGTGAGAAATTATGTAATATAAATTATTGGTATAGCCTTTTCATTTTCTTCTAATCTTTTTATTTGTTTCAGTCATTTGACTGCAACCATGCTGGAGCACCGCATTAAAGGATGTTAGTGTCGAAGAAATCGACCCCCAGAACTTATTCTTTGTAAACCTAGTATTTATTATATCGGTTTCTTTTACCGAACCGCTAAGTTACGGTGATATAAACACACCAGCATCGGTTGTCAAGCGATGGTAGAGGGACAAAACACACACACACACACAAATATATACATATATATGTGTATACGACAGGCTTCTACCGGGTTCCGTCTACGAAATCCACTCATAAGGCTTTGGGCAGCCTGAGGCTACAGTAGAAGAGACTTAGTGAAGGTGCCATGCAGTGGGACTGAACCTGGAACCATGTGGTTGGGAAACAAGCTTCATACCACACAGCCATTTCTGATAGCAACATATGAATGGTGCTTATGTAATTGACCTGTAGAAAGATGAGAAATCAATATTATTATCGATGGTGTTTGGACGTAAAGCGTAAAAGAGTAAGTTTCAGGATGTCTGCGCAGGTGTGAAAAATAGGCGTCGGATTGGCAGCGTGATACCTTAAGAAAGTGTTAACTGCTATAGCTTCAGGCCCACTAAAGCCTTGTGAGTTAATTTATTAGATGGAAACTGAAAGGAGCCTGTCTTATATATGTCTGTGTGTTTGTGTGTGTGTCTTTATCTATACTTGTTCTGCGCTGTCGTTTGACCATCAGTGTTGGAATATTTTTGTTCTCGTAACTTAATGGTTTGGCAAAAGAGCCAGATAGCATAAGTATTAGGCTTAAGAAGTAAGTCCTACGGTCAATTTGTATGACTAAAAGTCATCTAAAGCGGTGCTATAGCATGGCCAATATCAAATAACTGAAACAAGTAAAATATAGAAGATATATATGTGTGTGTCTGTGTGCACGCATGTGTGTGTGTGTGTCTGCGTTTGTCCCTATCTCCCGTTGACAACTGGTGTTCGTGTTTTTAATTCCCCTTAATCTAGCGGTTCAGCCAAAGGAATCGGTAGAATAAGTACCAGGCTTTACAAAAGTGCATTGGGGTTGATTCGCTTGAATAAAGTCGGTGCCCTAGTATGGTCGTAGGCTAAAGACTGAAATACGGAAGATAGAATATTATAATTTCTATGATATTGTTTCAGGATGCTTCAACCAGTATTGCTTGAAAGTTTGAGCATGTTTTTTTTGCCTTATCTACGTTCAATGTAGGACTCTCTATCCACAATCATTATTTGGAGATTGAGTGCTCCTAGGGTAAGGTGAACAAGCCACAACCATCAGCAACTAGGAGACTTGAACTCAAACCTCACAGGGCTGAAATAGAAATTGCAAAGAATTGCATTGTCCCTCTAACAATTCCAGCAATCTATTGTTCCTGAATAGATGAAAGGCAAAGATGACCTCAGCGAGATTTGAACACAAACAAATTGCCTCAAAAAAATGTAGCAAGCGCTAATACAACTGATAAACTCCAACACCGTAATGACAAGCGAAGATGCGACATATCTAAAATCTGAATAATGAGAGAAAATCAAGCAACGTTGAAGAATATTATTTAATAGCTCTTAATAAGACTTCTATATTCCTACTTTTCCCTTTTCTATGCTTGACAAAGTACCACAATCCGAAGCGTTAAACTCCCATATATTTTATCTTTACCATATATAATCAATCAACTTATAAGCTGATACAAAACCTACTTACTGAATACATTGGTCTGGATTTATTTAAAGTTACTTAGGAATGACCATTTATATATATATATATGACCAGTGCATAGATGGAGAGACTGTGTAACCACACAGCTAACTGAATTTTGAAATGGAAAAACATATAAAGAAAGAAATGAGAGGAAGAAAAAAAATGCCTAAACAATTTTTAAGAGTTTTCAATTTTCTTATAACTTCACGATGAATAAATATATATAAAATATATTTTACATTTGGGATGTAGAATTTAAAGTAATATAATAAAATGACAGAAATTATTCAATTCCAAAGACGTTCTCAGAAGGTTCTTCGTTTCCACTTCCTACGAATATTCTATGAATATGAAATATGTGCACTTATTTAAAACTTCATGCATTTGGCATTGAGTTAATTCTAGATATTTGGCCAAAAGCTGTTTACCATAAAAACGGAATAAAAGTTAAAAAAAAGAAGCATAAAGTTTTCAATTTCTTTTCCAGTGTGTTTGCTCATAGTAAAGCTGACATATCTCGGTTTTATATATTTCCTTTAAATGCCTTGTTGCTTCCAATATACTTGATCCAATCTCTTCAACATAATTACCAGGAAGAAATCTTCAACTTCAGAATGAAAGAAGAGCTCCACTACAGAAGCAAGCTAAAACAACCTTGTCTTGCATAAGAACAACTATTTTCCCACTCAACACCCACGGGTCATTATATATATATATATATATATATATATACATAGGAGGAGAGAGAGAAAAAGAGAGAATAGAGTTAGATATTGATACATAATTTTAATAAATGTTCATTTGAACTATTTTCATGGAGGTATATGTGTATATAAGAAAAGAAATGCATATAAGAATTAAATTAATATATACATCTATATGTTGTTTAAAACATTAAAAACGTGGTTGAATGTACCTTGGAAGGCAGTCTGCGCAGATTTAAGTAATACTCTAATGCAAATAACACAATGTTATTCACAACACTTTACCATCAGTCATGTACAACGTAAACATGTTTCATCAGAACCTCACTTTTTACATGCATATTTATATAGGAAACACCTCCAGTGTTTCCAATGTGTTGATCTATTGATCAATGAGTTGATCCAATATGTCACACTGTGGGGATAACCCTTTTGAGTGAAGGTGAGTTTGATCAGAGCTGATATATCATTTAAAAAAAAGACGTTATGTAATAACGATATGGCACTCTCAAATCTTTCATTAGTACAATGACACATTCTTATCTAGTCACATGACCCTTGTAGCTAAAAACCAGCCAATTTTTTTTAAAACAGAGGTATGACAAAATGAGTTTCAGCCGTGATAATCCCATATCTTACATCTGGTTTATGTCAAGCTATATTATTCAGTTATTTAAGCAGTGAAATAGATTTTTTTTAACTTTGAGAAGAAAATAAAACGAACGTTTCGTACATTTGACTTTCTTCAGACAAAAATAAATAAATGAACATCCTAATTGCATTGCATTTTGCCAATAAAATATATCATTGCTTTCCTCGGATTCTACTTTCCTCTGCTTTATAGAAGCATATTTGATCTTAGAGGAAATTGAACTCAGAATATAAATTGACAGATGTACTGCAAAGAAGTTTGTTTAATGCTCTACGAATCTACTATGCTTGACTATAATTTGTTACTAGTTTTTATTTATTATACCGTCTTGCTGATGCTTTTTTAACTGTCCAAAAGGGCTTATACAAACAAATAAACAAATGATTAGGGTAATATCTTGGTATAACGTATTAAAAAAGGTTTAAAATTTAAGAAATCACACCTCCAAAGGATGACCAGATGTTATGTAATTGGTGGTCAGAGTACCCCATGACATCACTCAATTACTCTTCAATCACTACTGACCAAAACAGAAACTTATGAATGTGCCTGTGAACATGCTCACTGTTGGCCAATGTAAGACCAGTCTCAGCTGAGGAATTTTAGCAGCTGATAAACAATTGGTGTGAAATTTTACCCAAAGGATATTATTTAGATATTCTTTAAAATTGTACACTTTACCCCGCCAATCAACACGGAATTCATTCCGTCTTCTTTCCAGAGCTTTACTAAATCTATCAGTTTATCGTTCATGGCGTGTTGAAAATTTTCAGTCTCAGTCGGTCCAGAAGACTGGTGCCTCATTATTAGCAACTTCCAGGACTGACTTTCCATTTCCTTGCTTCACGATGCATCATATTTTCCCACAGTTTTCTAGTGCGCACATATTCTCTGCAAGATGATGGTGTACAACTGCTGTTCAAAGCTACTGGCCAGTCCTGGGATGGCCTATAGGTATCTCAGTGTCTAGTACTTGTGGAATGGACGATACGTGTATTTCCTCCCTACCTATCCAAAGACTTGCAGGAGATAATGTGCCAAAGACAGTGACAGCAGCCAACCATTGGTTTCCTCATTTGAATCTATTTTTGTTATTGTTTCAGCTGCAGTGTGCCACATTAGTTTGGGTTTTGCTGCTTCTTCTTCTGAGATCTTCTTCAAATGGTCTTTTATACTGTACTACATTTATAGCAAGTGAATGGTCTTCCTTTCACCATCCTAGAGATTTGCAACATATCCGCCCTGGTAATGTGGTAAAATGAATCATACTGAGCCTATCCGTTTGGACAGAAGCTGTATGACAAGCAGATACCCATCTAAATATGTGAGCTGCAAGATGCTTTCATGGGAGTTAACTGCCTTTGGTGTGCTTCAAACCGGACAAGCCAATATGTCTTTCCGTTTCATTTAGGTAGAATGTGACAGCAACTCCAACATCTCTCTTGTGGTATTAGTAACGGTTCTTTACTTTGTTGAAATGACAAACCCAAACTTAGAAAAAAGCAGCTTACACACACGCGCACACAGAACCGTACATATAAGTATGCGTGTGGGTGTGTATGTATATAGTTTGGAAAATATTTACTCAGTGCGCAGGAGTGGCTATGTGGTAAGTAGCTTGCTACCCAACCACATGGTTCCAGGTTCAGTCCCACTGCATGGCACCTTGGGCAAGTGTCTTCAACTATAGCCAACGCCTCGGGCTGACCAAAGCCTTCACCATCATCATCATCATCGTTTAACGTCTGTGTTCCGTGCTAGCACGGGTTGGATGGTTCGACCGGGTTCTGTGGAGCCAGGAGGCTGCACCAGGCTCCAGTCTGATCTGACAGTGCTTCTACAGCTGGATGCCCTTCGTAACGCCAACCACTCCGTGAGTGTAGTGGGTGCTTTTTACGTGTCACTGGCACAGGTGCCAGGGGAGGCTGGCAGCAGCCACGATCGGTTGGTGCTTATTACGTGCCACCGGTGCTGGCATCGGCCACGTTCGGATAGTACTTTATACTTGCCACTGGCACAGGTATTATAACTACAATTTCCATTTGATATTTATATGTGAGTGGATTTGGTAGAGAGAAACTGAAAGAAGCCCGTCGTATATATGTATATATATGTGTCTGCATTTGTCCCCCCAACATCGCCTGTCCCTCCACATCGATGCTGGTGTGTTTATGTCCCCGTAAATTAGCGGTTCGGCAAAAGAGACCGATAGAATAAGTACTAGTCTTTCAAAGAATAAGTCCTGGGGTCGATTTGCTCGACTAAAAGTGGTACTCCAGCATGGCCACAGTCACATGACTCAAACAAGTAAAAGAGTAAAAGAGTGCGGAGAGAAGGAATGCAAAAATCAGCTGTGATGTAAGTTGAGGAGAGATGCTATCTGATGTAGCAACTGAAACTTTTAAAACTTTGCTCTTTACGTGTACATTTTTATGGTTTTCATATGAATTAACCAATTAATAGATTATCGATTTCATTTACTTTATGCTGCTTGTAAGCCTACCAGTTCATGTTGACCAACTTTGCTTTGATGTCGAATATGCTCCTCTTATTGGTTGATTAGTTCTCTCCAGGAAATCATTTCTGACGTTCCAACCAATCTCCTAATCTATCATCAGTGCCGAAATGGTGAATGATAAAGTTTATCTCAGTGGGATTTGAACTCAAAACGCTAGAATCAGAATGAATGCCACAAGGCACTTTATTCAATGCTTTAATGACCCTACAAATTTATCGCCTTTGTGTAAGACTTCTAATGAAATACTTTTAATTCAATTTAATTGCCTTAACTACAGACACCTGCAAAAATGATTAATAAATATATGTTAATCTACTTTCTTATTTCATAATATTATGTTCATAATATTAACTATTAATTGACTACAACTTTTCATTGTATTAATGTTGCCTCATTGATAACTATAACTCAGAGATGCCTTGTGCTATTTGTAGGAATATGGTCTTCTAATATGTTTCTAGATATTCTTTTAGCGAAACGTTGGCCTCATTGGGTTAAACATAGATTTTACAAGCGAAAAATTAAAAAATATATATCACAACTTACTACTATTTAAGTTTCTATTTGTATATCCACTTACAAACATAGATATCTCCTCTTGAAATTTAAGTAATTATAGATTTCTTTTCCAGTTTTTGAAAATTAATTTCTCCAGAAGTTTTTTAAATAAACCTAACATTTTGAAATAAAAGAAACAGGAAAGATTGTGAAAACAAAAAGAAGACAAATTTATGAAATGTAACGAATATGTTTCTTGTTAAGAAAGTGCACCCAAATTTATGCTTCTGGTCTCCTTTTCGTGAAGTAATCAAATTGAATATTTCTTCCTGTACGTTTGCTTCAAAGACACACTTCTTATAATCTGAAAGTATTTCTACATAAAATATATTCTAAAAACATCGACACCAAACGAATCTTTATAAAGAACTCACAAATAGGAAAAAAAGAAAAGAAACAGTTATTCAGCAATAGTTAACTATTTAGGAAAGCTATACACCAAGATGAACTTAAGGAATAAAATTTTAAATATTCTGAATCATATGTAATTGGACATGACTGCTGGGTATGAAGAGCAAACTAGGGAGGATAATATCTGTATAAACTAAGGAGCGAACTAAGATAAAAAACAAATTCATCCTTGAAAATTGCAACTGACACTGAGTTATTTAAAAAATAAAATTTAATCTTTGTCAAATGATAAATTACATGTATATTCCTCATTGCAATATCGTGTGTGTGTGTGTGTGTGTGTGTGTGTGTGTGTGTGTGTGCAGATTTCATGTTGTACTAATGCATGTCAAATACATTTCTACGAAAACAAATCTGCAATAGATTAGGATCTTATAAAGAAGATGCCTATTTTGGTTTATTTGTAAATATTTTGCATTCTTTTAGGTTTTCCATATTCTTAATGCCATGGCATAAATGTCAAACCCAATGACATGACCATTCAAAGATAAGCTTGATATATTCCAATGCAAGAGAATAAAGAAAATACATGCATCTGTATACACATGCACACAACGATAAAGCCGTGTATCTATATACTCTATCTAGTCTTAGTAATCCGTATTTGCTCTGTGGTAACGCTGTAAAAAGCATATCCAGGTTAAGAGGCAGGCATAGGAAAATCTCACCCATCCACCCACTAATACATTAGCTATTGATTAACTATAACTGATCATTGTATCATTGTTTTTTTATTCGATGGCCACAGCACAGGACTGTCTTGGATTATTTCAAAGAACAACAAGCCAAAATTCGCAGTATTACTTCAACCTCCCTGGCATATTACCTCTCGCTTCTCACTTTTATTGCGAGTTCGTTTCATCCCGACACACTCACATCAAGTCTTATATTCCTTGTTCTTAATTCAATTGTAACCTTTGTAAATGTGACTTCTGAAGTCTCAACAAAGGTTTCACTTCACCTGCAACTTACTTACTACTTCTTCACCTTACCTCCTTCCACTATTCTCTTCCACTTCAGCTTTCATCCAGCCATCAGTTTAGAATGTCATCACTGAGGTATATATTTTAGAGAGAAAAATCAGTCAAGAAATATTTGTGGATGTTCACAGTACTTTACTAGATCACCATTTCGACTGCGGTAAACTACCCGCATCTTCAACTCGGTGTTTGTGCAGTTTTACTATATCATGTATGGAAGCACTCCGTCGGTTACGATGATGAGGGTTCCGGTTGACCCGAATCAACAGAACAGCCTGCTCGTGAAATTAACGTGTAAGTGGCTGAGCACTCCACAGACACGAGCACCCTTAACGTAGTTCTCGGGGATATTCAGCGTGACACAGAGAGTGACAAGGCCGGCCCCTTGAAATACAGGTACAACAGAAACAGGAAGTAAGAGTGAGAGAAAGTTGTGGTGAAAGAGTACAGCAGGGATCACCACCATCCCCTGCCGGAGCCTCGTGGAGCTTTTAGGTGTTTTCGCGCAATAAACACTCACAACGCCCGGTCTGGGAATCGAAACCGCGATCCTATGACCGCGAGTCCGCTGCCCTAACCACTGGGCCATTGCGCCTCCACGTATATCATGGATACCTCTTTACTGGCTTTGCTGGGAAATTATGGCTTGAATACAAAAGTTGCATCAAGTATGAATAACCAACATATTTTTCTTAAACATTCCACAGTAACAAATGCTTACCAATATATATATCACACTCAAGGTGATGGGCTTCGTTGAAATCTTTGCTCCCAAGAATTTTAGCAGGAACCTGAAATTCCCTCCATTAATCACAGCTGTTCTCAGATCTGTTTTAGGCATAGGAACACTCACTTTATATTAGAAAAATAAAAATACTCGAATATTTTGAAAAGTTTATTCTAAATGGTCATTCCAAATATATATATATAAGAGAAATGGAAAGGGGAGACAAACGCAAAAGTTATATAAATCATTTATATGTTTCAATGGATACATTAAAATTAATTCGGGAAGAAAAATAACGCAGCAATCTTATCAGGGATGAGCTCATAAATAACAGTGTTCATTAACTATTTCTTCGGACCTTTCCTTGTAAATTAAACACACACACATATATATATAGGTGCAGGAGTGGCTGTGTGGTAAAAGGCTTGCTTCCCAGCCACATGGTTCTGGGCTCAGTCCCACTGCATGGCACCTTGAGCAAGTGTCTTCTACTATAGCCTCAGGCCGACCAAGCCATGTGAGTGGATTTGGTAGACGGAAACTGAAAGAATCCCGTCGTATATATGTATGTATCTATTTGTATGTCTGTGTATGTTCCCCACCATTGCTTGACGATCGATATTAGTGTGTTTACATCCCTGTAACTTAGCAGTTCGATATCAGAGACCGATAGAATAAATACTAGGCTTACAAAGAAGTCCTGTGATTAATGTGATCGACTAATGGCGATGCGCCAGCATAGCCGCTGTCAAATCACTGAAACAATTAGAAGAAAAGACAACTATTTTTATATAACAAACATATTTTAAAGCAAGTGTAAGAATAACAATCTTGCACGATTTCAATACTGAGAGCCTATGAAATTGAGAGTAAAATTTGTGTTCAGTATGACTTAAAATTTGGGTGCGTATATTAACCTGGTTGAATAAGCCGTGAAGGAAAACCTAAACCCATTCGATATGAATTTTACTATATATGCGTGTGTGCGTGTATGTATGTATATATATATGTATATATATATATATTATATATATATATATATATATATATATAATATATATATATATATATATCACAATCAAGGAACGGCCATAATAGGCCATTCACCCACTAGAAATAACAGCCAAAGCTTCAACCGCAAATAAACATCAATTCCGTAAACCAGGAGAAAATTAAAAAACATTTACCCTGTAATTTCTTATACGATGCACCGTTTCATCTACTGTTTAATGGTAAACTAACCTGATTAAATTAAATCAAGCCAATCTTCCATAGGCCCTTAGATTCATCAGTAAGAAATAGCCAAGTCGGAACAGATATTTTCACGAGGCATTTCCGACCCTGCCTCGGCAATATCTGACCTAAAATTTTCAAATCATCGCACTCGCGCCAAATTTATCGGCAGCAAATAAATATAAGCCGCCGATTCCATTACGGAATTAACCAGAAAATTCATAATTAATCAATATAGGGTGGCAAAAAATTTTGTAGAATTTTTTTGCCACCAGCGGCCTAGTGGGAAAAAATTAAATAGTCATAGACCATTTTTAATTTCAACATCACAATCAAGGAACGGCCATAATAGGCCATTCACCCACTAGAAATAACAGCCAAAGCTTCAACCGCAAATAAACATCAATTCCGTAAACCAGGAGAAAATTAAAAAACATTTACCCTGTAATTTCTTATACGATGCACCGTTTCATCTGCTGTTTAATGGTAAACTAACCTGATTAAATTAAATCAAGCCAATCTTCCATAGGCCCTTAGATTCATCAGTAAGAAATAGCCAAGTCGGAACAGATACTTTCACGAGGCATTTCCGACCCTGCCTCGGCAATATCTGACCTAAAATTTTCAAATCATCGCACTCGCGCCAAATTTATCGGCAGCAAATAAATATAAGCCGCCGATTCCATTACGGAATTAACCAGAAAATTCATAATTAATCAATATAGGGTGGCAAAAAATTTTGTAGAATTTTTTTGCCACCAGCGGCCTAGTGGGAAAAAATTAAATAGTCAAAGACCATTTTTAAGTTCAACATCACAATCAAGGAACGGCCATAATAGTCCATTCACCCACTAGAAATAACAGCCAAAGCTTCAACCGCAAATAAACATCAATTCCGTAAACCAGGAGAAAACTAAAAAACATTTACCCTGTAATTTCTTATACGATGCACCGTTTCATCTACTGTTTAATGGTAAACTAACCTGATTAAATTAAATCAAGCCAATCTTCCATAGGCCCTTAGATTCATCAGTAAGAAATAGCCAAGTCGGAACAGATATTTTCACGCTGGTGGCAAAAAAAATTCTACAAAATTTTTTGCCACCCTATATTGATTAATTATATATATATATATATATATATATATATAGTACTGCATCAAGTAGTGATGCTGCACGACCGCTTCAAGTGGATCCATTTCATTGAATGATGCAATCATTACATCAATTTAAATGCAGTGCTGTCTTCAGCTGCACAAATAAATAAATGGAGTTTTAACAAGTAGGAAACATTAATATAAACTTTCTTAAATATTCTAACAGAGTAAGAAGATGGAAGAAATTCATGTTGTCGCTATTATAGCTAGGAAGAGACTACAACTTCTAAGAGTCACATGAAGCCTAGTGCGGTCATAGTGTTGTAAGGTATTGTAATTCTATTGTAATTCATTTCTAATTCATTTATCTCTTTATCAACTACTAAATCTGATTCTAGAAAATTGTGTCTATTTTGAATATAGGACAAGAGTAGGTTGACAGCTCATGGCTAGGGGTATGCCCATAAATATCATCATATGGATCCCTTTTTCTCCAGGGAGGAAATAAGACATTGGGAGTAGTCAGTTGGATATAAGTAAGTGTCTATAAAAAGAAGCAGGGTAGGAGTAGGCTTTAGATATATATGTGTGTGCGTGTGTGTATGTATCTATATGTGTGTGTATGTGTAATGTATTAGTGGCGTATGGTGGTTGTTGCTTTGTGTGTGCTGCCGCACCCAATGGTGCCAAATTTCAAGTAGGGGATATAACAAAAGTTTTCCATTAAGATATGTAATTAAAATTATAAGCAACGTTAATATTTAAAATGAATCTGTCATTTTCGATGGCTGTGCAGCGCACACCTGGCAAACATGGAATATACACCCCTGATATATATAAAAGTACACATACATACATCTACATGTATGTGGAGGTGCCTGGCTTAGTGGTTAGTGTTTTGGATTCATGTTCATAAGATTGTGATTTCAATTCCTAGACCGGGCGATGCACTGTATTCTTGAGCAAAACACTTCATTTCACGTTGCTTCAGTCCACTCAGCTGGTAAAAAGGAATAACCCTACGATGGCTTGGTGTCCCATCCAGGTGGGGAATATATACACCGTGAAACCATGGAACCAGGCCTTGTGAATCGGTATGACTCGAACAGGTAACTTTGCCTTTACCTTTTTACATGTATGTATATTAATGTGCGTACATAGCCACATATATGCAAATATATCTCTATCGATAAAGATTTCAGAGTGTAAGTTCAAATCATCTGAGCACTACTACGTGTTTTCCATACAGATGATCTCAAGCTCTCACTTTTTAAATATATGTCTATGAATATTGTTGTATAGATGTATATCTATTTATATACGTATCTATATACACAAACACACGCACACACAGGCACATACATTATGTGTATATGTAATTGTGTATGTATACATATATACATATGTGTGTATGTTTGTGTGAGTGTGTTTGAGTGTGTATGTACCTATATATGTACCTACACTGACAATAAGCTAGACATAGGTATATGTAAATTAGAAAACTGTCCAAATGATGAAGATTCTGAACAAGTAACCGAATATTAATGCAAATGAAAATAATATAAATCTTGATGTCTTCATGTCTGGCCATTTCAGAAATGAAATAATAATGTCACATGGGGAAATATATAGAAGATATTGGAAAAGGCCAAATAGTCAAATCGAATCTTTTTAAATTCGTTGTATTGAATCTTCGCTTGTTGTTATATTTTATATTTTATTCAGCTGATATAATATTTCATTTCTATAAAATTCCAATAAAACTTCGTAATGCTGATGTATTCTTATTCAAATCTTAATGAAAGCCACTGAAAATTACCATGGCGTACTTGTAATCGAATCTGTTTGGATTTTCAAACTTTATAGCAGCGTTTAATACAAAGCAATTTGGAATTTAAACAGTCAGTGTATATATCACTCTAATCCTTATTGTAATCTCTCTTCTCTAATGCGCACCGATGATAGACATCCTGCTGTAGTTTGCCCATTCCCAGTAATACTTTAATACTATGTAAGCTACTTCACACAAATTCATCCGTTTGTATCAACTAAGCCTTTACTAATTTAAGACATTTCTATTATTAGATTGTATTCTCAGATGGATTTGATAAACACACATCAATAATTGAATTGATGTTGTTTTCAGTCTTTCTTACATAATACCTAATAGACTTTAAACATTACATTTATCTCTGAATTAATGGGTTATGTTCACTTATAAACTTCTAGTCGCTGCGTGCTGTGGTAGGTTAGAGAACTACAGGTAAGTATTAAATAACATCATAGGTTTCCTATTTATAAAATATGGTACCTGGTGGAGATAAATATTATGTTACATAAATATTGATATATAATGATACCTAGTCATTTCAATCTATTTACGAAATTGATTAACTCAACTTTACTTTGGCTGTTTTCATGCATTGTCGTCATAAATCTATAGATACTAAAGAATATAGATTGTGAATAATAGCTTCTAATTCTAGGCACGATGCCAGCAGTTTCCTGAGACAGAAGTTTATCAATTACATTGACTTCTGTTCTAAGATGTTGCTTTAGTTTTTCGAAGTCGTAAAGATAAACGGCAGAGTTCGCCTCAGTGGGATTTCAGCTGAACACATAAAGAAGCATAACTCATTTTGTTTTGCTTTTCTTTTGTGCCTGAGTCTTAACCGTAATTTGTTTCATGTGGTTTGTGTTTTCTCTGTCCCGTCGCCAAGATTTCTCACTGTACATTTTAGTGTATTCTACGTCTCTTCTTCATTCTATCAATTCTTAACAACCGTGCATGAAGCTTTCCTACGATTCTGGCTGGAGGGGAGAAGTCCTAAGGTATCAAAACCTTGAAAATCCATTGATAGACAAGTGATGAGCGGCATGGGATCTCTACCTTGTGACCGGCAGATTTAGAAAATAATTTTTTGGAACTAAACACTTTCAAACTTTGTATCTTTGTATACTGGTAGAATGTGTCATATAAAACATCTTTTACTCTTTTACTCTTTTTGAAAAAACTCTATATTTACGAAGTTATTTTGTGCTAAGGGTGTCGTATTTTGGTAATTCCAACCAATCAATGACGTGCATTCAGCTGAAAAAAATACTGTCAACAACTTCCGGCGGTGTGTACTTCATTTGTCACTGTTGTTTATGACATATTTTATCTCAGTTATGTCTGTATGAATAAACAAGTGTATCTGAAGCATGTTTACTTCGTGGCACCACCATAATTGTTTGTGCATTTCTACTGCTTTTAGTTTTTTTTCTTGTTTTTTAGCTACTATTTTCAGAAAGACATTTTTGCCACCCCCACCCCTCCAATTTCTTCATATTTAATTTTTTCCGTAACTCTAACCCTAAAACCCCAACCCTAACCCCTTAACCATAACCCTAAAACTCTAACCCTAACACCTTAAAGCTAAAACCAGTACAAATGCAGGAACAATGTCATAAATAACAGTGACAAATGAAAAATACACCACCAATAGTTGTGGTTGAAAAACAACGGCAGTAATTTTATTCAGCTGAATACACGTCATTGATTGGTGGAAATTACCGAAATATGTCAACTTTTACATGAAATAACTTCATAAATATAAAGTTTTCTCAAAAACGCTAAGAGTAAAAGATGTTTTATATATGACACATTCTAACAGTATATGAAGTTTGAAAATGTTTAGTAACAAAAAATTATTTTCTAAATCTGCCGGTCAAAAGGTAAAGATCCATGGCATGTTTTCTTTTTTCCTTCAGGCATGCGTTCTAGTCATTTGAGCTTAACAATATAACTCCATGCATACATACACATACATAAAGAAACATTTTCTTCGGTTTACATTAGCTTTTCAAAAACAGTTTCATTGTACTGCATTGAATTTAAGTTCATAAGCTTGCTCATATCTCACCACTCGATTACTGCGTTTCTACTGGTAGTTGTTTTAAATCTACAGTTAAGTAATGATCTAATTTGCTGCCGTGTTTTCATGAAAACAACGATAAAAAGTTCAATAATTGACTGCAGATTTTATTACTTTTGCAAATCAATGTTCTTTAGATAATCATCGCATCATTTAAATAAATATATAATCTTTTTGTTAATTATTGAGAAATTACATGAACATTGTTTATTTAGACTTTATGAGAACTTCAAAGAATTTTATCACTTTGAATTTAATTGGATATAAAACGTTTTATTGCTTGTTTAAACTTGTGACAGGTAATGGTGGTAAGGTTTATAGAGAAACAAGATATGCTGAAAACTATATTAATTTATATACATGAATATCGTTTGTATCTTACGCCGTAAGTTTGAATAATATTAAAATATATTTACAGAGAACAACATTTGTAATTGATGGATGAACGATGGTTTGTATCAAACATGTTCATAATTATCACACTTGATGTTTGTTTCTACCATTATATATATGTGTGTCTGTGCATGCCTGTCTGCGCACACACGCTTATGTGTGAGTGAGCGCTCGCGCGTGTATCTCAGTGTATACTTTTCTTACTATCAGTAAAATACTGTTTTGATATTATTTGAACCAAGAAGTCCAAAGGAGGAATTATGAAAGATATCCCAGCCATAGCCACCCAGTTTTCAGGAAAGTTAACATTGGATTATGAGGTCTTTTTTTAAGTATGTAGGATGTGATTTCCGGGAGTTTTGACTGCTATTATTAGCTGTTTGGAACCATGTTTTAGATTATCATTAGCCAGCATGAAGATATAAAGTGTGGGTCTTTGAATGAAATTCGAATAAAGAAATCCACATAAAATAGTTTCTATGGTTAGCAGATCAAATACACGCTAATATCATACTGAAACTCTTTCGCCTCCCTAACCTTATCCGCCTCCTCTTCCTCCTCTTTCTTCTTCACCCTCTTTGCCCCCCTCCTTTGCATCACCATTTTTGTCAGCAGTATTGTAATCCTTATACTTATTGTTATGATGTTTCTATTTTTTCTCAATGGTGTGAAGGTCCAGATGGAGGATACGTAAACGGAACCCTTCCCCACTTAATTTTTTTTTTATGGAATCCAACGCTTTAGGCTGTGGAGATTTCGATTCTGAAAAGAATTTTCAAAAATCGCAACTTCAAAATTTCAATTTCCCCACTCCCCTTTTCTTCATTCTTCACTTTTTCCAGAAATTTTTTTTGGTGAAATACATACAAAAATACAGACATTATGAGTCTGAAAAAAAATTGTGCGTAAAATTTCAATTTTTCACCCCCCACATCCGCTACCTCAAATTGGCTAGTCACATGCTAGAAATAAAAGCCAAATCTCACAAAACTGTGATAACATAATGAAAGAAATGTGTAATCGATCTACTCACCTTTCTGCAAAGATTTCTTTCAGAGTAATTTCCCGCAAGAAGCTGTTATAATTAAAAATGTGTTGCCCGGTACTATAACATACAGACAAATGGGCCAGCTGTAGGAACTTACAACAGCTGGGTTACATTCACAGAACGGTTGACTATTCAAAGAATTTCATCGACCCTGAAACTGGTGCTTGCACAAACCACATTGAGGCCTATTGGTCCAATATCAAAAGATGGCTAAAATATGTGACTGCATCATCGGGCGACATGAAAAGGTCACGCGTCGATGAATCGACGTATTGAGAAATGTATGGATTTACTGCAAAGAAAAACTTCCAGAATTTCTATACATTTCTCGAACGCATCACTCTTTACTCTTTTACTTGTTTCAGTCATTTGACTGTGACCATGCTGGAACACTACCTTTAGTCGTGCAAATCAACCTCAGGAATTATTCTTTGTAATTCTAGTACTTATTCTATTAGTGGCTTTTGCCAAACCACTAAGTTACAGGGACGTAAACACACCAGCAACTGTTGTCAAGCGATGTTGGGAGGACAAACACAAACATACACACACATATATATACATATATACAATGGGTTTCTTTCAGTTTCTGTCTACCAAATCCACTCACAAGGCTTTGGTCGGCCTGAGGCTATAGTAGAAGACACTTGCCCAAGGTGCTACGCAGTGGGACTGAACCCGGAGCCATGTGGTTGGTAAGAAAGCTACTTGCTACACAGCCTATCCCCAATAAACTCTACCGGTGCGGCTTCCCCGAGCACACTTCTCGACAAAACCCATATCTTTTTATAACTTTCAAAGAAAGAAAAAAAAGGGTGCTTTAATTTCATTTTGTCATATTACTGCGGAAAATTACTCTGAAACAAATCTTTGCAGCAAGGTGAGTAGATTGATTACATATTTCCAGCATGCGAATAGGGTGCTGGGGTTGAAAAATTGAAATTTTGCAAACAATTTTTTTCAGTATCCTAATCTCTGTATTTTTGTAAATATTTCGCCAAAATAAAAGAAAAAAATTTACAGAAGAAGTGAAAAATGAAGAAAATGGGGAGGGGGGAATCCAAATATTTAAGTTGTGATTTTTGAAAAGTTTTTCAGAATGAGAATCTCCACAGCCTAAAATATGGGATTCTGTAAAAAAAATTCAAGAGGTGAAGGGTTCCGTTTACATATCTATCCTCCATCTGGACCGGTGTGGATTGTAAAAGAGAGTGACCAAATGGTTAAGATGTTGCACGCACACAAGCAAAATTGGGGTTTCGTTTTGAGCAAAACACTCCACTCCACGTTGTTCCCATCCACTCAGTCTACAACGATTAAACACTGCGACGGTCTGGTCCAAGGGATTTTACTTTTAATCTTCATGGTGTGAATTAGATATTTCAGTTGTAGGATCATATTTCCACTTCTCTTAAATCCACTTCATCATAAATACGAGATCCAAACAACACTTCATCCAATTCCTTCCCAGCTCATCTCATAACGCTTGCACTTACGTAACTTCCTTTGTCAGCATCATGACTTCCTTTCCTCTTCCTGTTCCTCCCGTCACTCATAATCCATTCATACTCCATATCTACAATACTGCACATCACTCGACATTAATTTTATCACTTAGTTTCTTGCTTAATATTGGTTTAAAATTTTGGCAAAAATCAACAAATTCGTTGGGTGGGTAAGTCGATTATATCAACCCCAGCACTCAACTGGTATTTATTTCATCGACCCTGAAAGGATGAAGGGCAAAGTCAACCTCAGCAGAATTTGAATTCAGAACGTAAATACAGATGAAATGCTACCAAGCGTTTTGCCCAGGAGGCTAAAGATTCTGCCAGCCAGCTATCTTAGTTCCTTTCTTAATATTGTAGTTGTTTGTTTATTTTTCCGAAAATAATTCGGTTGCAAAAATATTAATTCACTTTTATAACTAACTCTGTTATACTTCAGATATATTTTGATAATGATTTGTTTTTGTTAGAGATAAAAAAAAATTTTTGCATGAAATTAAAACAAAACAATGTACTATCAATTGTTGAATCTCTTATTCAGGTAAACACGATGTTTACATTTCTAAAAAAGTCGTTTGTTTTATAAAATAGTTGTAACATATTTAATTGAGATTAATCTGTATCTAACAGTAGTAGAAGACACTTTAAATGGCTGATAAATTTAGTTGTATAAAGAATCACTAATAGCCACCGAAGTTAGGTATCTCATGATAGGTATTGTGAAAGGTGTATTATTAAGATATGAGGTTATATGCAAACATGTTATGTTTAGTGGTCACTATTGTCTTCTGTCTACAGTAAAGTAATGAATGAAATTGGTTAGAATGCTATATGAACATTTCTTCTATGCCCCATTCACATCTTGAAAGAAGAAGAAGCAGAAATCAACCGTAGTACTTGACTGAGGTATTATTTGACGATTCTTTAGTGATGAATGACAAATTGTGATCTCGGCTGGGTTTGAACTCAGAGTGCAGAGAGCCCTAACAAAATAGCAAAACTCCTTCTCTCTCTCGCTCCTTAACGACTTCAATTAGTCACCTCACTATTCTAAACAATAGATACTGAAGTGTATGCCATGTGTCATTAAATCACAAGTATTACTAAGAAAAAAAAAATCAA
>NC_043009.1:30794362-30799362 GCF_006345805.1 Octopus sinensis | reverse complement strand
AGTGATCGTCATATTCAACGGGTGATATATTAGGATTTGATTAATATAATAAACGAGCAAAATGATTGCATTCACGTGAACATTTCTCGTCATTATTGGCCAGCAAAGCAGCTGCACCAGTGAAAGGAAGCCAAGTGAAAGGATTTTGATTACTCTCCAGAGGGCGTTTGGTCATGACCTTGGGCAAAAGTCATACTTCTCGCTGATGCGCGTTATTTTGTTCCTATATACTTAATGTCAACTCATTTTGAGAAGAACAATTGAAAAGAGAAGTCACCGGAAGTTAATTTCATTTTAGTTTTTAGTTGACGTTCGGTGAATCAGTTAAGATGTAAATGTAGCTATGATGGTTTTTTTTTTAGTATGTTTATTTAGTATTTAAAATTCAAAATAGATATACTTATGGCCTCTTAAAAAGGAGGTTTGCAGCTATAATAAACAGAGGCAAGGGACTACATTTAAGTGTGTAATTTGGGTGGCTCTATATCAAACAGATTTTCTTGCTCCCATTTTCAAAGTCTTCTTGTCGAAAGGTCACTTCTTTTCCGCAACACCATGTATATATATTTTAGTCAGTTTTAGGATGACTTCATCATTTTAAAGCAGTTCGCCGTGAGCTACTCGTCTTCAATGTATCAAGATTTGAGTCTTTAAACACGAGTTACACTAAGATTGCCCGGCGTTTGCTCAGACAAATTGAAGTGCTAAATCGAGAACGCCAAATATTTAGCCACGGTTATTGTTGGTGTTCTTGTGAGGCTTTTAAACCGGCCATGTCTCAAAAATTCCTTGACCAAAATGTTCCAACAATGACCATCATATCTGCGTGCTTCAGACATAGTTCATCTTGGAAAATATTTGTGATTAAAAATCTACTCTCACTTTTACTCTGGTTGCGTGTGATTTAAGAGATATTTAACAACTATTATTAGTTATTTGGTCTTAACTCGTTTACTTTTAATAGCAATAGTTTATCTATAACTTATGGATATCGTACTTCACTTTATAGTCAACTAATTTGCTGATTCTGGTAATAGTGACTAAATATAAAACAGCCAGCCCATAAGATGAACGCACTGATATCAATAAATACTTTAAATAGCACAGCTTACCATGTCAGAAATGAATACATATGCCTGCACACATTATACACACACTGATCTATGTATGTGTATGTATATATGTGTATGTGTGTGTCTGTGTGTGTGTGTCAATATATAAAAGTGGGTGTACACATCTATATGTGTGAGTGTATATGTATAAACATATATATATATATATAAATATATTTGCGTGTTTGTGTATTTGTGCTTATGTGTATATGTGTATTTGGACAACCTCATAATCTAATATAAATATATATTTTTATGTTCAACTTCACAGATAATTGGAACAATTCACTTTATACGATTGCCAGCAAAAGATTGTTACTTGTCATGTCACGTGAGGATTAGAATAAATTCCACGAGGTCAGTCAATCAGACGGTCAGAGGCTAGACATGTCTATTCTTGATTCTGTTGACGACATGTTTCTGAATTCTAAAAGAAAAACCAAAATAACTGGAAAGTGATTATCAGGGAAGTCTTGAAGAAAAGCTCAGTAGGAAAAGCATAGAAAGTATATCATAATTGCACAAACTGGGAAAGTGTAATATATATATATATATATATATACCCAAGTATATTTATTCGTGCGAGGCTGTTGAGTCACCAGATCGCGACTTCAAGTATTCCCTTCGTGTGTTACATTTGGAGTGAATGCAAACAAAAAGTCACACACACACACAACACACACACATGCACACGAACAAACATATACAAAAGATAGTAGTGAATTTACATGTATTATTATCGACACGATAAAGGCAGCAAGCTGGCCGAATCTTAAACACTCTGTTCAAATTGTTTAGTAGCATTTCTCTCGTCTTCTTGTTCTGAGTTCAATTTCCGCTGAGATCGACTTTGTTTTTCATCGTTTCGGAGTCGATAGATTAAGTAGCACTCAAGCACTGAGGTTGATGTAATCCACGGTGTCTTACTCGTTTGTATTCTATTAAAATTTGATCCTTTAAACATCCAATTTTTCGGGCCTTGTGCCTCTAGTCGAAACAATTACTACTCACACAGTAAATGCAGAATTGTCAGCTTGTTGGGAAAAATTGACAGTGGAATGTTTTCCGGATCTTAAGGTTCCAAGATCAAATACCACCGAAGAAACTTTGCATTTCATCGAGGAAATAAAGTACCATTTAAATACTGGAGTCGAGGTAAAAGATTTGTCCACTTCTCAAATTTGATAGTCTTGTGCCAAAATTAGACAGAATTATTATTCACAAGGTAATTCTAAGAAGAAACAAAAACGCATCTCGGTATTTAGTATAAGAGTTACGGCAGTAAGGTGGTAGAATCGTTAACGCCCCAGTCAAAATGCATAGCAGCATTTTGTCTGTTTTTACATTCCGAGTTCAAATTTCGCTGAGGTTGACTTTGCCTTCTGTCCCACAAGGTCGATGAAATCAGTACCAGTTGAGCATTGAGGTTGTTGTAATCGACTAGCCCCCCCTCCTCCAAAATTTCAACTATATGTTTACAGCATTACATTGTTCAGTAGTTTGACTTCCAATCTGAACAGTGTTAAATTGGCCTGCCATATACAGTACTCATACTGTTTGCTTTCTCAGCATTCATAGAAATTCTAAGAAGAAAGAAAAACTTATCTCAGTACTTCGTATGGAAGAGTGAATATTGAATATATTAATTAAAATGGATGTCAACAAAAGTTGACATCCAATTTATCTTGCATTCATTGTGGAACATTAAAGATTGCCTGCGTCATTGTTTTTTATTCTCCACACAATGTTGATAATTCTGTTAAAATTAGTTAAATAATATCTATTTTCGTGAGACATATACGAATTAAATCCAACTTATTTAAGTTGTTTATGTTTGGTGAGGACAAACTATTTCTCGTTGCCATAGAAACTGCAGTAATTTTCGATGGGATAGTCCATTGTATTAAAATTCGCTGTGGAGAATGTGATACAAAAACCTGGCCATATCAGCATTGTTCAAAAGCCATATACGTAGATAAGTTTCAGCCAGTATTGGCACAGGCCATGTCTAACTTAATAACTCCACATAGTCATTCTATGAATATCATAGCTTATTTGAGTGGAGAGTTATTGTTTATAGAAATATCTCCGAGGATAGGTAGTTCATTCACTGGAAATAATTGTTCAGGAACCCGTTAAATATTAGGGGATCTTTTTCTCCTTTTATGTGTCTTGGTACGATGTTAAAGAGAGCAAAGCCAGTTCTAGTGAATCTGTCTTAGTGTTGTGATGTAAAGCAAAAATGACTTTTGTAAACGATGGATAGCATGCGGACCAAGCCTCTGGTGAATTTTAGTGCATCATTTAAGTAGTGTTATAATTCTGCTTTTGCTTCTGTTGCAAAGGTGGTCTCATGTTTTATGTTATGGCTCTTGCATTTATGCTCACACCTTTCAATGTATGCTTTATGGGGTTACAGCTATCCATGACACAGACAATCACCTCGATAATATACAGATTTGAATTTGCATAAATTAACAAGTGCACATAACTGTTTGGTTTGAAAATTACATTGATGTCACCCGTTACTTTGTTGCATAGATGTTCTGTAGGGGTGCTGATGGCTGTAGGGGTGCTGATGATAAATCTCAAGGGAATTACTTTCCAGAATTTCAATACTTATGAGGAAATGTGATCTTGTAAGTTTACTGGTCTGTGCATCATGATATTTTCCATTTTGCTAGAGCCAATTGGGACCAAGATGACAGATTTACCAATGGCATCGGACAAGGAAGAGAATGTATCAACAACAGCAAAATACAGCATACATACACATATACATGCATACATCCATACACAAACATTCATAGATGTATATATATATATATATATATATATATATATATATGTTATTATTATTATTATTATTATTATTATTATTATTATTATTATTTGTAGAAAAATACAAACTGGGACAAGAACGTAAAACATTTAGAAGACGATACAAAAAAGACGGACGGGACATTCGAAGCCTTCAATCTTCAGTCAAGAACCGGATCATCCTCGCAATTTCGGCTGATTAATCTTGAGATCACTCCGATCTAGCCAGCCCCAAGGAAAAACTAAGCTACGAGCATTAGATTTCTTGGATAAAGTATCGAATGTATACGAAACAAGGACAGAAAAACGGACGATGCCACACGGATATAAATACAAAAAGCAATAATAGTAATAACAGGACAAAAACAGCGGATGTCTTACGACTATAGACAGTACAACTTAGTTTAGCTGGCATATTTGGAAAAAATGCCTTTTTCGGTAGACGAAGACAACGATATTCTCGTGGCGCTGGTTAGAAGCCGAAAGGCTGGTTGACCAGCGGTCACGTGAGAGAAGAGAGAGAAAAAAAGGGGGCAAAGGAATCAAAGAGTGAGAGAAAAAGAGGGACGAAGGCACCAAAGGGGGAGAAGAGAGAGAAAGAAGGAATTAAAGAGGGGAGAAGAAAGAGAGCGTGCCAAGGATTGGCTTGGCGACAGAATCAGTGAGGTGCAAAGTGAGAAAGACAGAGGAATGTGAGAGAGTGGGGGAAGAAGAGACGAAAGAATCAGAGGCAAGAAAAGAGAAAAGGAAGAGGAGAAGTAGAGAGAGAGAGAGAGGGAGAGACAGAGAGAGAATGAGACAGATCAAAGTAGAGTGCAAAGTGTGAAAGGCAGAGAAATGTAGGAGAGAGAGACAGTGTTATAGAGTCGTACCAAATTTAAAGAAATATGTACTATATATATATATGTGTGTGTGTGTGTATATATATATGTATATACATACATATATGTATATGCATATATATGTATGTCATTATTCAGTTTATTTCAAGATTTCTTGCCAATAGAGAAAGAACCGGTTTCTAACGTAGATCCAAGGTTCCGTCATTGGAATTTCAACATCAACAAC